>NW_015386602.1:668713-732613 GCF_001527695.2 Protobothrops mucrosquamatus | reverse complement strand
TATCTATCTATCTATCTATCTATCTATCTATCTATCTATCTATCTATCTATCTATCTATCTATCTATCTATCCATTCTATAACTGTCAATCCATCTACTTATCCAGACTCCCAAATCTGTCCCCAGGCGGGTTCAGCGATTGTCAACTGGAACGCTGGAGAAAAGCATCTTTTGCGCCTGCCAAATACGTGGGATTTGGGCAGCAACAAGAAGCTCTCAGTCCTGGGAAATCTCTACTTGAGGCACTACTGGCCCTAAAGCAAATTTAGGGGATGAAGGGAGGTTAATGCCGCCCAGCAAAACTTTTTAACTTTATAGTATGATTGTATCGTAAGAAGTAATTCTCAGGTCTTACCAGATCCTTCCCTCCCCCTCCCCCCCCAAAAAAAACCCTAAAAGAAATTTATGTTTATATTTAATATCTTATGATAGAATTTAATATCCTGCACCATCAATACAATTGTTCAAGGGCCATTTTGTTTGCTCTGTAAACTGAAATCCTTACCTAGATAATAAATAATAAATACACAAATCAGGTTCGTTTGGTAATTTGTCGCCTCTTTTTTAACGAATAATCGGTCCAAAATTAAGTCATTAAATCACTTTCCCAGTATGCCAGGTAATACGGTGATTCCCTTCCTATACTCTTAACTTTGATTTTCATTGACAGTCACAATTTACAATATACTGAAATCATTAAAACGCCAGTTTACAATGGCAGATCTCAAAAATCAGAAACCGAGTAGACCTTCGGCGTGTTAGCAGAAAGAGAAATCCACTTCAAGAGCAGACAGTCTCCCTACCCAGCTGAAATTCAGTTGTCTCGTTACACCGGGGATTTACAGCCGTTCTCACGACCCGCCGTTTTGAAGCCGATCCGGCTACTTTGATCCAATTTACTCTTCAGTTTTTAAGGTGTCCTGACCCAAAGTTCAAGAGCCAAAGCCGGGACTGTTTCTTCGGTTAGGGCTGCTGGAAGCAAGCTATGAACCCCCTCTTCCGACCCACTTTTTCTACGGCTCCGTTCCCAAGCTGTCTCGCCTGGACCCTCAGTCGTTCTTTTTTTCTTCTTCTTCTAATGAACAAAGACTAACTTTCAAGACTAACTTTCTTACCGCTTGCCTCTCCTTCCGTATCATATGGAACGCCTCCAAGTCATTTATTTATATATTCATTCATTTATTGAATCAAGAGTCGCCCCATGTTTCCATTTTTTTTCCAGAGTAGGAAAAGTGGTGGTTTGGTTTTGTAATTCTTTAACAAGAGTTGGCGGTGTGACTGCCCACCCTATTTGTAAGGCTTTTGGTTTTTTGGAGTGAAATCGAGCAGAAACGACCGTCTCTCTAGTAATGGGAGTAAAACTCAGTTTCATTAAAATTGTAAGGACAAAATACGGGTCCCCAGCTCTTTCCTAACAAAACTAAGGAGCATTTATTTGTACATAGGGTGAGATCAAAGCTCCTCCTTCCATCTGAAATAAGAACTGATATCAGAGCCTGTTGCAGGGATTCCTGTGAGCTGATCACCCCCCAAATGATTCATTGTGCTTACGTAACTGCTATTTCACCCATATATATAATATAGTCTTCCAATATTTTGACAGGTATATTGATTTATCACTAAGATTTGTTATATGAATTTTCCTATATCTTTTTTAATGTAAAAATATGTGATACAGTTATATCATTAAAACTCGTCTTAATTCCAGAAAACAAACTTTTAAGGATGTTGATACCTTTATTATTATTTTTTCTGTAATGGTTCTTCTTATTTTTTTTAAACAAATATTAAATTTGCTAAATACAAATTTACTACTTCTTTTTAAAAAGTACTTCAGTACCGAAGACACATCAGTCTGCCAATCTGCAACTCTGTCTTCAGATTCTGTTCCAAGTAATTTGCTAAGAATCAACCTTGCATTATGTGTGCTCAAATTTTCTGTGGAGAGAAACTTCCTGAAAAAGAAAATATAGAAGACATTTAAAAACCCAGGAAATATTCAAAACATCTCCAAATTTTCTAAACTTGATAACTGAAATTGTGGTGAAATGTTAGTTTTAGCTCCAAATTACACTAAATTTAAAATTGGACATAGCAGTATAATTCTAGTTTTCAAGAGGTTGTGGTGGGTGGAGGGACTACTGCATCATTTTACTACCAAACTTCATTGTATTGATCTGATCTTTGAATATAATGAGAAATATAACTGAGATTTTAAGTTAATTTTTAAATCCCAGGTTGTAATTTAGGTATAAAAATGTCTGCAGCAGCACAATTTATTTCTAGGCAAGGTTCATCAAGATTATTGCTGTAGATTAATAACTGAAAAACAAATGAGGCAATATATATATATTACCCAGCATCAAATGAAATGATCATCTCCTATCTGGGCAGAATACATGCAGAACAATAGCTTGTGAGTTGCAGCTTAAGTTTTCAGTTAGAGATTTATTGATGTTTTATGGATATAAATGGCTAGCTATACCGAAGAGCAAAAGTCCCAGAAGCATACTTCTGTCTGCTGGAAAGACCCTTACTATGTAGAAAACACGCTATTTATTCTGTAAAGCCTAAGAAACAAATGATGAGCACATCCTTTAAGAGCTCACTTTATCCTTTTAGTGGAGCCTCTCTTGATCTGCCCCTTCTCGCATAAACAAAAATACAAAAGCTGATGCAATTTAATCTTAAGAAAATTGGGAAACTCTGGGGCTAGCTGACACTTCAGCACGAAGCATATAATGGTTTCAGTGGGATTTCCTTGTAGACGCATATAATGAGTTCACAGAAAAACTATAGAGGATGGTGGAGGTTTTCTCTCAGAACTATGCATTTGCACAAACCAATGCATTTTTAAGTAGGATTTCAGAGGATTCTGTTCTAACCAGCACAAATTAACCTGTGACATTTAGCCAAAGGGTTAACATATGCATTAATTGTTCCTCAATTCAAGAGAACATTTTTGGCCTCCAAAAACACTTTCAAGTGGCATAGTGAAGATTATCAATGCACACAGTTGCATCCCAGCATATACAGGTTAATAAATCATAAGAACTAGAGTTAGAGCAGGAAGCCAAGTGATCACTTTTAATGAAAACAACGATGTACAATAAGGCTCCAACTACAGCAATTCACAAACCAGCTGAGACTCAGATTCCATCCGAAAGCAAAGCTCAAAGGCTGATTTCTGGAAATAGAACATTCTCTTATTTCATTGAAACGTCTTTGTGTAAAGTGCTTATCGGTAGGTAAGTGTGTAAGTAAGTGGGAAAAGGACAGATCAAAGCACACACACACATAAAGCAGAGTAGTACTTTTGAAGACAATAAAAATCACAACAATAATTTTTTTCTTAAAAAAAAAACAATCAGAAAAACACAAGTTTTGCACATGTATATAGCAATATAACATTGATGTGTTGGTTGGATAAAACTTATTTCTGAGTTAGGGTCAAAAGGGCAAAAGGTTTACACTTTAGCTTCAGGAACTTCAGCTTATGCCTTACTGCATTCTTTACTGTACTATCTGGTGGCAATGTTTTCAATCTGACATGGAATACAAAGCAAATTTAAAACCCAGTTTCTTTTTTAATCTCCACTTATTTCTCCTTTTTAATTTTTTACCTTGTTTTTATTTTTTGCTTCTGTTGCCATTGTTACAACAGGTTTGGCCAATTGTTTCTTCTTCATTCACAAAATGAAGAAAAATCAAATTGCATAGAAGCTGAGAGTTGGTGTATGAGAGAGAGAGAGACTCTAAATTGTTGTATAAATCTTAGTTGTAATATTCCCAATCCATAGCACAAATGTCATTTTTAATATTTTTTAGGCCCTGGGAAATTCATGTTGTTCTAATATTCAAAACTATCATAATTACCATAATAAAAATATAACAAGAATAAAATTTAATCAAATCTTTGACCTTAATATCAATCTCCTAAAAGCATAACATTCTGTTTCTGCTTTCTTAACTTTTAAAAGCTATCTACCGTACTTTACTTTATCCCAGTTTGACACTGTCGCTTTTGATCTAAACTTAGTAGTTTGAAATAAGAAGGATTGAATAAGTTAATGAAGAATTCTGAGTGACTTAAAAGCTTGCATACCCTTAAACTTGCAAGAGCATGGGGGGGGGAGAGAATATTTATTTTACAGAACAAGTTGCAAACCCCAATCAATGGCAACGTTTTATTTGATTTTTATAGCTCATAACCTACAGTGCTAAAATACTTCATTTGAGATATGTATATATACATATATATATATATTTACAAATTCACTCCAACTATACCTCATTTTTGTACATGCTAACATGAAAATAAGTCTCACTGAAATCACTAGGTTGACCCAGTGTATTTCTGGTGGAATTCAACCAGTAATAGGCATTTATGTAATGTTGATTCTTTTCTATTGCAACAATTCATTGGTTAAGGAAAACTTATTTTCAAGAAATTCAGGGAGGCAAACTTTACCACCACTGTGTGTAAAGTTTTAGTCTTTTGGGACTTAAGCTTGAGTATGGTGTCTGCGTGTGCGTGTATGCGTGCTTGTGTCATTGTATAGCAATTCAAGTGTTAGCTGAATACAGCAAAAGTATTTCACAAAATTAACCGGACTATTTCTGAGTTTATGATGGCTAACATTGAATCCAGAAATTCTTACCTGAACCTGGCTCTGAACACTTGGATTTTACAACAGACAAAATACATGATAATTGTAAGTACGATAACACAAAATGTTCTTTCCAAAGACATTCAACAGGCCCAGACCAATCTTTGGCCCCATGCTTATATCCTAGTGGATGGGATCGTGTCAAGGGTCATACTTCTCCATCTTCCATTCTATGAATGTAAAAGGCAGAATGTAAGGAGATTTTGCCACTGGAGGAATTTGGCGGGATCTGTTCAAGAAGAGAAGAGGAGGCACCGGGAGACGCTGTCTGACAGAGCTGCTGTGTGACGTGGTTGACCGTCAGGGCAGAGATGGCGGTGGATGGCGCAAGGGACGGGGTGGGCTTGATTGGCACAGGGATCGCAGGCAGCGTCTGTGTCGATGGGTGGCAGATGGCCTTGACCGGCATCCCGAAAGGTCCGTATTCTCCCGGCGAAAGGGGAAGGCCGCCCGCAGGCTCAATCACGCCCACGTGGGGCCACACCGAGCTGACCACGGTGCTGATCTGTTGACCGGCGATTGGGTAGCCCAGGTGGTGCATTACGGAAGCCAGCGGCAACCCACCGCCCTGGATCACTCCTTTGTAGTCTCGGCCAATGAGGTTCTCGATGGCGAAGGGGTGCTTGAAGCCAGGAGCCGGGCTGTACGGTTGGAACTGAGGCAACCTTCCGACGGCCACGGCTGCCGCCGCCGCCGCCACCGAGTCTGGATGTCCTTTGGTTGCCGCCGAAGGTTGCAGGGGAGGCGGCGGCGGCGGCGGGTGATGATGAGGGTGGAAATAGTGGCTCAGGTGGGGGTGCAGCACCCCCCCTGCTTTGCCTGCCGCTGCCGGCATGTGGGGCTCCGGCCGCGGCACCTTGAAGCGCTTTCTGCGCCTGAGGAAGCTGCCGTTCTCGAACATGTCCCCGCAGTCCGGGTGCAGCGCCCAGAAGCTGCCTTTGCCGGGCTGGTCGGGCCGCCGCGGGATCTTAATGAAGCAGTCGTTGAAGGAGAGGTTGTGGCGCAGCGAGTTTTGCCAGCGCTGGGTGTGCTCGCGGTAGTAGGGGAAGCGCTCCATGATGAACTTGTAGATGTCGCTGAGGGGGAGCATCTTCTCGCTCGAGTGCTGGATGGCCATGGCCGTCAGCGAGATGTAAGAATAAGGAGGCTTCTGATCGCTGTACGAGCTCTTGCCCGGCCGAGGCATGGCACATTCCGAACCCCTTCCGGCTGTCCCCGCCTAGAAGGGCCGCGCTCTGGGACCCGAAAGGGCCCTTTCGCCGCCTCAGGAGAGAGGAGCAGGACGGCGATCGGTTATCGCATCTCAGGGAGAACGGCTTTTGCTCTTCGATCAGCGCTCGGCACACCCAGCCGGCATTTCCGAGGGAGTCGGCGGACACTTTCCGCCTTCGCCTCCTGCCCAGTCCGCGTGCGCACAAAAACTGATCGGCGCCCTTCGCCGTCTGCTTTTCCCCTCACGTCGTTTTTTTTTTCCCGCCAAGCCGGGCGGCCAGCGCTCCTCTTGCCCTGAGCTCGAAACGAAGGCGCTTAATTCCGAAGGCGCCTCCCGCCAAAACCTCTTTTTCTGAACTCCCTTTGCCCCGCCTCGAAGTCAAGCCCTGGCCGAGCGCTTCAGCCCAGAAGCGCGAGATTCCAGCCGCTCCGTTCCCTCCATCTTCGCCTCGATTCGGACCGAGCACAAGTTCCCGACGAGCCTCAGTGCCCGCCAGGCTCCACTTCAGCCTTTCCCCCGGTTTTCTTCCCCTCAGACCCGAGCCTTCTCTCCGCGAGGAGCCACACCCAGCGCCACCCCCCCCCCCAGGAAGCCGCTTCCGAGTTTCTTGGCTGTTTTCCCGCCGAAAGCGACCTCAGACGCCTGGCTGTGAGGCGGAGGTTTCGGGCTCCGCTTCGAGATTCCCGGAGATGGCAAGAAAGAGGTGCCGCGTTTTCCCTCTCGCCGGTTGGAAACGGAAAAGCAGCAACGACGCGACCGGTTCCTTGGGAAAAGAGGCGGACAGACCCGGCGGATGCCGCGGAAGCCGGAGCAGGCGGCGTGCGGCGTCGTTGAGCTGAAGGCGGGAGCGGCCGGCGGGTTGGCTTGGCGAGGCGGCGAGGCGGCGCGGCGGCTGGGCTTGTGGCGCGACGGAGCTTCCCAGCTCAGTTTTGTGCCGGGGCTGGCTCGGAGTCCGAGAGCCCCCCGCCTCGCTCCGCTTCCCCCGCGTCACATGACTGGGCTCGGGGAAGAGGCAGAGCTGCGAATGGTCGCCTTCTTCGCCCGCTCCTTCGGCGGACGAGGTGGGGGCTAGGGAGGCCCGCGGCGAGGCGAAGCCGGAGGGAGCCTTCCACGCCGGTCGCTCTCGGCTCAGCGCGCTCGCTCCTCGCAGGTCCCTCGCTTTGGCCCCCGGCCTGGGAATCGGATTCGGTTCCGCCCCCCAGCTCGCTCCCCCGCCTAAGCCTTGCTCGCCCTCCTCTCTGAAGACGCTCACGCCCGGCCGAAAGGACAATGAGGGAGACAAGACCCCGCCTCTCCGGGCACGGCGATGCTGGCTGACTCCGTTGAGGAAATCTCCCAAACTTTGAAAGTGGGGCCCAGCGCTTTCCCCTAGAGATAGGAAAGTGTTCCAGATGTTGAGACTCTGGAAGAGAAGAGCAACGAAAATGATTAGGGGCTAGATGCTAAAACATCTATGGGTATGTCTAGAGTCTAATGAAAAGAAGGACTAGGGAGTGACATAATAACACTGTTCCAAAATTTATAACAACAACAATAATAATAGAGTTGGAAGGGACCTTGGAGGTCTTCTAGTCCAACCCTCTGCCCAGGCAGGAAACCCTATACCATTTCGGACAAATGGTTGTCCAATCTCTTCTTAAAAACTTCCAGAGTTGGAGCATTCACAACTTCTGGAGGCAGGTTGTTCCACTGATTACACAGTGGAACACACTGTGTTCCACACTGATTTTAGGGGCTCCTAGAAAAACGAAGGGGTCAAACTATTTTCCAAAGCATCAAAAGGCAAGACAAGAAACAATGGTTGGAAACTAACCAAGGAGAGAAGCAACATAGAACTAAGGAGAAATTTCCTAACGGTGAGAGCAATCAACCAATGGAATCAGAAGTTGTGTATGCTCTATCACTGGAGGCTTTCAAAAAGAGACTGGACAACCATTTGTCTGAAATGATATAGGATCTCCTGCTTGAGCAGGGCTTGCACTAAAAGATCTCCGAGGTCTCTTCTAACTCTATTATTCTATGTTCTAAGGCTGCCTTAGCCTCAGGTATACAGCCTTGGCTCAAATCCATTTCCATGTTCTTTTGTGGTGAGTAGCACAGCCCAGTTCACATCCTACTATCTTTCAACTAAGAGACAAGTGCTCAATTTGTCCCAGACAAGTAGTACAATCTTGCACCTTTCGTGAACTGAAAAGAGGAAGGCTGCAATCCGAAAGTCACTTTCTAATGTTAGAGATAGGAACACAAAGATAGGAAAACGAAAGTTGACATCTTCACGATGGCTGACAGTTTATACTTGCTTTTATGGTCTTAGAGTACAATGGACCTGAAGTGCCTCTTAGGTTAGCAGATGGGGCCAGTGGGAAAAGGTTTAGCCTTCGGGTAAGTTGTGTTGAAATCAGTTGGATCTCAGTGTAAAGCAGCCTTTCCCTACTGGGTCCCGTCCAGCAGTTAAAGCTAGACTTTATCTGGGGTGCGTAGGGAGGTGGGAAGTGCTTTAAAGTGATAGCATTTAGGGCTGATGGGTAAAAATGTGATCTAAGACCGCCTGAAATTGATGGATAGAAGTTTTGGAATTGCACCCTATCTTCTCTGATAAGATACCTTACATTTTTAGGCTTGTGGGCTAAAGAGTGTTATTTCTCTTACCCCAACCTAAGCAGAAATTGGAAGGCGCTCTACTGAAATGAATATTTCTGGGTAAAATGGATGAAAGTATATTTCTTCTGGGCGGAAAATGCAACCTCGGATAGTATCTAGAATCACTAAATCAGCAGCACCGAGGAACGGCGAGAGCCAAAAGGCAGGGGGGGGGGGGAGAGGTTTCTTTCAGCCCTGGTCCAAGAGCCGCCTCGCCCGTCGAAGCGTAAACAAGAGCGCAAAGGGCCAGTGGCTTGTGCAGGTGCCTTTCTGCAGCCCGGAGCTGAGACTTCCTAGCGAAGAATTTTTGGCGGTCGGAAAACAGTTACCGGATCCGGAGAAGAATGTGAAAATACCTTGACCGGGAAAAGAAAGGCTCGAAATTTCTGCGTAATTGTGTCGGTGTCTCAACCCTGAGCGATACGCACCATTACCCGTTTTTCGAGCGTAGTGAAATCGCCAAGGTCAATCGGTGGTGAAAGGGTGATTCAAAGGGTTGCAAGCAAAAATAACCCAAATTAACAGACAGCAGAGAGGAACTCAACAGAACACAACCCATTTTCAAGCAAATGAAAATGCACACCCACAAAACAAACCGGGAGTGAACAACTTGTTGATCTGTTATGGGGAGCAAAGCGCCAGACAAAAGCATGAATTCAGTTTTGAAATGGCTCGCGTCTCTTTTCAGCCAGAATATATAGCGAGCATTGATAAAACTATAGACGGGTGGAGAGGATTTTGTTTTTCCCCCAATCAAGGCAATGCGCAGATCTAGCTGGGGCAAAAAAGGTTAGGGCCACAAAAACAAACACAAAATCCCGGCATCAGTACAGTAAAATACATTTCCACAGGATTTCGTCTTCTTTTTCTGCTTCTCCCCCCACCACTAGCCTACCTGATGGGCAGAGGGGGCCGTTCGCCTCGGGTCCCGAGGCTCGGGGTCCCCCTTGCCCTCCTCTGCCCGCTGCCTGACCTGCCGCTGGAAACCGGCGAGGCGATTCCTGAGGGCAAAGCAGCTCCGCTAATCGGGTTGGCATCAGGCAGCGGCCGTTTCGGGTTTCAGGAGTTGGGCGCGCGTGTGTATGTGTACACTACAGACGATCGGCTCTCCAAACATTGGCTGCTGCCAGGGAGGCTGGCGGCCCAGCTGTGCTCACGGATGCCCGCAATTAGCAGCGGATCCGCTCCTTCCCGGCCGGGCCTGTGTGCGGACCCTCTCCCCAACTTTGGCCCAAAGAGGCCACTCTCCAGCCCGATCGCCCACCGCCCAAGAGCCACCCTGCCCCTCCCAGAGTCGGGGGGGGGAGAGATTTGTTCGCTTCTCCAGCCGCGAGGCTGCCAAAGAAAAGCCCCCCCGCCCCCCTGCGAGGCTCCCTCGGCGCTGCCGTCGCAGGTTGCCAAGCAGGCACCAGATTTCTGGTGGTGCCGCTGTGGCTGCAGCCGCGTCGGATGGCGCATCCCAGCCGCCAGCCCAACTGTCGGCGCTCGGCTCCCCTCTGGCCTTCCGAGACACGGAGGGATTCTCGGGGGACAACGGCGGCTCAGCTCGGCGGGATCGGGGCGCCCAGGCTTTTCTGCCAGGAGACTCCCAAATCTGTCCCCAGGCGGAGTCACTGACACGTGATCTCAGGAAAAAGTATTACAACATTCGACAAATAGGGGATGCGGTGGTATGACGAATGATTAAGTGCCATCAAGTCGGGATCGACTCTTGGCGACCACACAGATTTTCTCCGGGATGATATGCCCCGTACTTCGAAGACGGCACTGTTGCGCCTATGCTTGACTCCACTCACCGTGCTGCTAATCTTCCTCTTCTCTTTCTTTTTCAACTCTCCCAGTATTATAAACTCCTTTAGAGATTTAGTCTTTACATAATGGGTCTGATGTACAATATTTTGTATGTGTTTATTTGTGCCTCCGGGTGATTTGTCCCATGATCCAGTCTTTTGGCCATCCATGATATTCTCTAGAATCTTCTCCAACATCAAAGTTAAAAACTATCAATCTTCTTTCTATCCTACTTCTTCAAAGTCCAACTTCTGCTCCCACAGAGTTTCACGGGGAAATCCTGTGCCTGCACAAACGTGATCTCTGTAGGTATATACATATCTTCGCATGTGAATCTCTTTTCCAAAGTCTTTCATTGCTACTCTACCAGGTGCTACCGTTGTAGTCTCTGTTGTATTTCTTGGCTCTTTACTGTGAGCAGTTGATCCTAAAAGGCGTACTGTATATCTTCATTCTCAATGTCTTGGTTTAGCATCCAATAAAATTGGGGATCAATAGGGTTAATCTCCTTGCACCCAAATAATCTCCTAGCAATGGTTATTCACCCACATATTTAATGCTAATCCCATTTAAAAAAAAGCAGAGAGACCTACTCCCTTCATATTTGAACTTTGTAAAATCACCATAGCTTGAGCAGGGCAGCTTTTCTGGTTCTCTTTCCTAATTTTCTCTCCACTCTCAGAAGAGATTATTAGATTTCTGTCCCACCCATCTACCCTTCAAGAATTTAAGGAGGCTTTCATCTTGTCTTTATCCATGGAGAAATGATGTTGAGCAGAAAGAGTGGCCCAAAGTCCTAGAGGACATGTCCATTCCTAAGGATGGGCCTGAACCCAACTCTATCTGGCCCTAATTCCATACCTAAATCATTGCATCATCGTTGTTGTTGTTAGTTGCCTGTCCGACCCATCACAACCCCATGGACAACATTCCTCCAGGCCTTCCTGTCCTCTACCATCTTCTGGAGCCCATTTAATCTCATGCCTACTGCTTCAGTGACTCCATTCAGCCACTCCATTCTCTGTCATCCCCTTCTTCTATTGCCCTCAATCTTTCCCAGCATTAGGCTCTTCTCCAGTGAGTCCTTCCTTCTCATTAGGTGGCCAAAGTACTTGAGTTTCAACTTCAGGATCTGGCCTTCTAAAGAGCAGTCAGGGTTGATCTCCTCTAGGGCTGACTGGTTTGATCGTCTTGCAGTCCAGGGGACTGGCAGGAGTCTTCCCGGTCATCTCTTGTTTCACCACATCCAGCTTGCCTTGATTCATGGATCTTACATTCCAGGTTCCTATGGAGAATAGATCTTTACAGCATCAGACTTTCCTTTCACCACCAGATGCATCCACAGCTGAGCATCCTTTTGGCTTTGGCCCAATCATTTCACTCTTTCTGGCGCTACTAGTACTAGCCCTCTGCTCTTCCCCAGTAACATACTGGACACCTTCCGATCTGAGGGGCTCATCTTCCAGCGACATATTTTCATTGCATCGTATTGTCTGGTAAATGTTGTGGGAACAATAGAGAAAACTGCAAATGGTTGATCTTTTGGATGTTACTACATTCAGAAAAATTAATTTCTTGCAAAACTCAATCTTAAAATGTGGCTTTTAGAAGCCAGATTCATGCTTTACTCCAACTTATTATCCAGTTTGCAAGGGCTGTCCAAGGCTTAATTGTGATGGGCTTGAAGTGTCTTGGGATCCTGTCTGGCAGCAGGGGGTGGCAGAGCCTAAAGCCAAGCCAAAGATGGATTTTCTTGTCTCTCTCCTTGCAGAGATTGTAGCAAGGTCCAGTCCAGATGCCTGCCGTCGTTCTCTTTATTTCCCAGTAGAAGTTTTGAAATCCAACATTTTAATGAGAGTTAATAAGATGGCTCCCTTATCTGCAAGATCTGGTGCACTTTTTTGCCTTTTTAATAATACATTATTGGTTTTAATTGTTGATCATTTTTAATGTTCCTATTTTATCATTTCTGTTTCCAGAATCATGGTCTCTGCTGGATGGCTATATAAATAAATGATTTTATAGCATGATTACAGTTCATATATTTTATCTATGAATGATTTTTTAAAAAGTATATTGTATTTGTAGATAAGGGAAAGGGGCTTCTGGGTGCTGAAACAGACCTTGCTTCTTCCATTCGGAAAGATGCCAGAAATGGATCCCTTTGGAGTGGGATTGCTTTAAGTAAAAGGGAAGCTCAATAAGGAACAAAGTTTTCCTTTTCTGTTGGAAAGAGTAATAACAAAAGATTGTTCATAAGCAGCCAGGTGTCACGGTGCAACTCTTGACAGCAACTGTCTTCCTTTTGAGCCAGCCAGCTCTGGAATACATTACATTAATTAAGTCTTTGGTGATTTAGCCTCCTTAGAGATAAGTCCAACAATGTAATTAAGAGCATGGTGGTTATATTAGGTATGAATATTCAAAACAGCATCAATTAATTAGCCAACAGATCTCTCTCACTGTTTCTCAATAGCCCCTTAAGTCCTCTGATACATTTCAAGAGTCATTGTCAGGAAAAGAAGAGAGAATTTAAAATGTTTAACCACCCACCGTCAAGCACCCACACAAGCAGGGCAGAGCAATTTTAGATGGTGCACAACAATTTTAGATGGTGCACATTATTTTCTCTCTTCCCCCCCCCACAAACACAGCTCCTGGAGCATGTGCAGAAGGCAGTGAAGGTGGGATTGAGTGACCCAGGAAAGCGAAGATCACTTACAATTAAAGGCAGGAGCAATTGGAGTGGAAGGCCTTCCTTCCAGGCACCAGGAGGCTAATCCATTCTCCATCCTTTCAGACATGTTAGAAAGATAAATATTAAATCTGCTATCACAAAGGGAGCTGTTAAACAGATACTAAGCTGATATGCATAAAAAATTAATTAGGTAGTTTTCTCAGCTTCAAACTCCTGGACAAATAACTACTTGTAAAGTACACCTTCTGGGCATATTGAACATATGCTGGAATTATCCTTAATTGACTAATTACATAAATTACTCATTAATTTTACAGCACATCAATTATAAAAGATATATCAATTAATTTTGCATAAATTAAGACCCAAGCCCCCCCCAGAACACAAGAGAGAGAGGTTGGTGTAACAAAACATGCAGAGCGGGAGAAGAAAAAACAATGTTTGTGTATTTGTAGATGGCAATAATAATTTGTTCTGCTCTGGGCACCAAGATTTTCTTAAAGAACAACATCCTAAAGACCACTTACGACGTGATCATGCGTGCACCAAGGCGAAACAGACCATTTAAATCAATTAGAATTGCTCTGATGGAAAATGAGAGCTTGGCAATGACAAAGTACTTAGACATTAGTAATCACAAATGATTTAACATCCACATTAAATGGCAGACTGGGTAGTAAAGCTTATTTTCCTAAGTCAGCAGGGTGCCTATAACTAAGTAAGTTATCTCTGTATATTCCAAAATAGACTTTGGCAACGATTTCACACACAATTGGTAAAAATTAATTTGACACTCCTCATACCAAACACATGCATATCTGTTTTTCCTTCAATTTTCCAATTTTCTCAGGACCATACTTTATTTTATTTTTTTACATTGCATTAGCTTAAAAGTTTTTTTTTAAAGAAACCAAAGGAGCAAATAAAAATAAAGACATGTTCCTTTATTTGTAAGGATAGTAAAGGCAAAGCCATCAGTTTAATCTGTTGGGTGGTCAGTATAGGTACAATACTGTATACCAGATTATTCTTAAATTGAGTTAATCTTTCTTGAATTTCATTATCAAATTAAAAAGAGTCTTGATGAGAAAATCTTTACTTGGTTGATATGATAGGCTGTTTTGTTTTGTCTAATTCTTTATTCTAACTATTTCTGCAATATATATGTCAAGCCCCTATGGGCTTGCCACTAATGGGAGGGGGGAGGAGGGGACAAGACCACTGGATGGAGGCGTCAGAAGGCAGCGGATGGGACCAGCAGTGACAGCCCTTTCCCTCCCCCGTACCTGTCTGCTGGAAGGGGGACCCTGCGGAGCTCGGCTAGGAGGCCGTCCCACCGAACAGCTGAGCAGTGCAGAGAAGCGGTGGGGAGCTGAATGCTGAAAGCCTCATTTCCTTGCCTTGCTGCCCTACCGGCGTGCACACCGGATGCTGGCTAGGTGGGTGGGGGTTGGGCCGGCCAGGAGGCGCCTATTTAGAGCACTGGGAGGCGGTTGCTCCCAGCCCTGACTTTGTTTGCTGTTTGTTGGAATCCTGCATGCCAGAGCATTCCGGAAATAAACCATCCACCTGTGAATATATATTCAATTTTGCATATTAAATATATATATATATATTCAGTATGCAAAATTTTTTGAATCAAAATAAAATAAAAAGTTGAGTAACAATTGATATTGCTCACAACAATTACAAGTTATAGGCAAATTTAAAAACTGATTTAGCAAAACAAAAAAATATCTTAGAATAACTATTTAATATTAAATAATTCTAGTGCAGCTAATATTAGATATATACATGTGAACATGCACTTACACAGAGTACACAATAGCTAAATTTTTAACACAGAGATAAAGCATATAGTTCAGACTGACATTTTTTTTCTAGCCAACATCATAGCGTTAATCCACACCCCCAAATGGAAAATCTAGCTCTGACTGTCTAAATAGCATGTAACTTGCCATAAATTGTCAAAAGGATTTTTGATTAGACTTAGATTTGACTAAATTTATCAAGATTGGGACCTTAATATTTATTAATTTTAGTCACAATTAGTCACAGATAATTTTTTATATTTGGAAGTCTGCAGTGGGACAAATAGTTTCATCTGAACATTTTTTTTCCTCCAGGGAAGAATGAAAATTAAAGTCAGTGGATATCAAAAACTAAGTTCAAAGTTTAGTGATAAATTAAAAAATCAACATATTGCTAGATTTGAGTGATATCCACTTCAGTTTGTAATTGCTGATCATCTAGCAAAAAAGTGATGCAAGGCAGAACATAGCTGAAAAAGCTGGAGATGGAATATTGTGTTTCTTTCAGGTGCAGAAAACGTTATCGCTATATTCACCTTTTGTTTCTAATGTCATTTTGGTGTGTCCCAGGCAGCAAATGTCCTAGGCCAATTTTTGTTAGAGGATTTTATGTCCCTGCTGTTAGACTTTTTTAAAAAATTTAAGTGTCCAGTGTAGAAGAGAGGACTTTGATGATCAATCAGCATTCTTATGTTCTTAGTTTAATATCTACCAGAGAACATTGGAAAATTATACGCTCTATTATATAAACAAATCAATTAATTGTTGGATAGTTTTACCCCAAAGGATATTTTTTGTGTTGGGTATGGCAATTTGCAAGAATGGGATGAATTACAAGGGCATTTCATTGTAGATGATGACAGGTTAGTTCATGGTTTAAATAACTTTTTACATTTTCTCAAAATCATAAACACATTTTTCCCCCAAATCTAATCTGATGAATTGCCAATCATGGAATTAATGTTATTGAAATAACTAAGGCACCACTCAATATATTTTTTTGTTATGTAAAAAGAAAATATTATACAAAAACAAACATACAACCAATAACATCCCCACTCTCAACCCTGAGTCTGCCCCTTTTTTAAAAAATAAAAATAAAAATCTATCCTCCAAAAGTTATAATGGTGATATAGGTGATGATCCTCAGAGGGTAGAGCAAAACTCTTTATCTCGGTATATGAAGCTAAGCACATGTTCATGGGTTTATTATGAGGAATGGCATATCCCCGTCTAGCCCTGTTTTATAGCTCAGCTAAAATCCTCGTGTTCCTTGAGTGAATAGAAACAGACAGGCTCCCAGGACTGTTCCCTTCTCAGGTTAAATTCTTATGGGCACACTATGATAAACAGGACTCTCTTACACTCTTGCAAGTTGTCTGTTCATGTGAATGCCACTTCTTCATCAGGGCCCAACTGAGCCCAATTAATTAGTGGTAAACTCTTGTCATTTACTTTCATGAGATATCTATGAAATAAAAGAATGACCCAGCACAGTTTATGTAGTTAGTCAGAAATCACGGTGAAATGTCATTACGTTTCATCAAGGGATTTAAGCGAAGTGAAGTGAGTTAAATGCAAAATTAATTAAGTTGTTAATTAGTTAATTAACTGTTATGCTTTTAAGTGATGCCATTAACAAACTGACATAAATTTCAGTTTAATTTCCTAAATGTAGAAAGTGTTTATGAAGCTGTAAAAGCCCGAGGGCTCCATTCACCCTAAAGAATTTTAAAGCAACTGCAAACATAATTATATTTGTATGAAAACTGTTAGATTGCTTTTTAAAAACAGTCCAAAGTGAACCTTGATCTATTTTTGGAATAATGGTGGTGAATTTTTATATAGTGTTTTGTGATTGATCCTCCATCATTCCAACTTTTTCAAGATGCCTCAGGTGGCTCTAGTCATGATGTTATTTATTCAGCTAATGTAATGGTTTGAGCGGTGAACTAGAAGTGGAGCCATCTGGGTTCAAAATCCCCACTCAGCCATGTAGCTTACTGAGTAACCTTGGGCCAGTCATTATCTTTCAGCATAATCTCCCAGGACTGCTGAGAGAATTAAATTGGATGGGTGGAGAACCTTATAAGCTGGCTTGAGAAACTGTGGAATATAAATGCTCCTACTGCCACTGTTCTTAGCATTGAACATGGGACACAAATAACATGGAATGTTATTCTTAGTGCATATCAGTGTTTATCATATTTTGCATTGCAATACTTCTCTCCAATGATCTATATTAAATAAGTTAGCTACTGTAATTACATTATTGAAGAGGTGCCAATCCAGTGGCAGCCACTGGATTCCCCAACTAATGGGAAATTCATCTTAAAATGTATAGAGTATATTTATCTCATCATAAAATAATCAGTATATTTATCTCATCATAAAATAATCAGCAAGCCACGTGCTTTTGGAGCACGTGGCTTGCAAGTTTGGAAAGTATAATTCAGTAACTGAATAATTTAGGCGTTATTTTTTAAAATAATGGCTTGATTATAAGGATTCTTATTTTTTAACCACGCATACCATAACAGGACCCATCGTAAAGCTCATTAAAACAATAAAACTGAGTGAGGAAAACATACAGGGCATGTTTCCTGGAATTCTCTTATAGCATATTATAGTATCTTATAATATTCTGCTCTGGGACACATGACTAAAGGAAGAAAGAAGTGGGGCTTAAGAGTATAATTGTCTGCTTTCTAAGTTACTGCCCATCTGCCTGTCCCATATATTCGTGTGGTGTTTTTTCTGGATTTCTTTTCTCTGCAACCCTTGGCCACATCCAATCCATTTTCAAATTCAATCTATATTTTGCCAGTTTCTTTACCCACAGCAAATTTAATCACAATCTGTTCCATTTTTGTAAAATTATCCTCCCAATCAACAGGCAGATAGAGTCTTGGGTTCCCTTATGTAATTTCTTTCCAACATTCTGTTTATGTGGAAATAATAAAAAAACAATGAACTCATTGATTTTACTCAGACAAAGCTGATGTTGGATTATTCATAAATGGTCATCTTTTAGCTATAAAAGGGAAGTTCATAGTTTATTTTCTATGAATCACCTTCTCAAATATAATATTTTTAAGATATTTGGATGCAATTGTTGGAATTCTCATAGTCCATTGTATTTAGGAATCTTTGCCATTAGAATTCCAATGTATTTAGAGAAATTTAAAAGAACCAGATGTTGTTTTAAACCAATCTTAAGCAAATAGATGTATGTGCGAATGTTAATATGCTCCTAACCTGGCCTGTGAAATAATAACCTAGTAATTTACCATTTAATGTAGCTGCTATTTTCAATATAGCCAGCAGAGGAAGTAATACTTTAAATTTAAAGCTTTAGTTTTGAGGAACTTCATTCTTAATAAATGAAGGCAAATACTGTTGTGCACTCTTTTAGATTTTTTTTAAATTTACTTGAAGCAATGTGAGCTTTCCCCCTCCTTTAAATAAATATGTTTACAAAAGCTGATTGGGTTTATATTTAATGCGTATAGATGGCTCAAATGAAGTTTTGCCAAAAGGGCAGAACTGGCTGTATCTCCATATTGGAGAAGGGAAATGAAAGGTTTTTATCTGAAGCTTCAGAGAACTACTGCTATCAGTCAGGGCAGAACAGGGATGAAGAGCTTGTGGCCTTTCTCATTATCCTTCAACACCTCTTATTATGCTGATTGAGGCTACTGAAATGATTTATGTCAGGTATTAATAATACTGAGTCAGATGGGACAATCAAATCACTCAAGATATAGAACATCCCATTTGAACTTGGTAGTCAATTTTATCCATGAGTGGTCTTTCTTGCTATGAAAACTCCCACATTTATGCATTATAAAAACTTCCCCAAATATATTTTACAAACCTATAAAAGGTAGAAATAAGGACTCAGGTGGTCTATTCATTTATGGGAATGGTAAGGTCACCAGAAAGAAACAATTTAGTATAGTGATAGGTCAAATATAAAGTTCATTCATAAAGTCCCAAATTCAGTTCCATTATCTACATTCTCCCTGAAAACGTGCAGAATTTCTGCCACTCTCAAAAATACTGGGCTAGAGGGACTGGGATTAATGCTGTCAGTTCATCGGGGCTTCCTCACCATTTCAAGATATTGAAATATCTATTGTGGAAAGAAGAGAGATGGGAATGAATATTTCTCAAGGAAAATAAGAGGTTTTTAACTTCTCTGGTAGCTTCTCATACAAAATGCTACAACTGGAGAGACAGATAAACAAGTATTCTTGCTTTATGACACTGAAAATCAGGGTTTAATTAGCTTTCTCATTTTACAAAAACGATACATGAAAATCAATCATTGTTATAACTTATGTTTGATTTTCATGTATTATTTTAATAAAATGAGAAAACTAGGTAATTGTTCTGTAATATCTAGATTATCACATAAGGAATTATTCCATATGTAATCATCTAGACCCGAAGCCCGCAACCAGGGACCGGTTCTGTGGAGAAAGATTTTTCTGCGGACCAGAGGGGGTGCAGTTTCATGTGCTGCCTGCATCCAGCGGATGGGGCTTCACTTGTTTGCGCGGCCCGGTTGCTGCTATGCCACGGCCGGTCCATGGTAAGGTAAGCTGCTGGTCCATGGACTGGGGATTGAGGACCCCTGATCTAGACATTACAGAGGAGTTCTGTATTGTCTATGAACTTTGGATTTTTAAATACAGGCTACTTGGTTAGATCTTTGGTACTTGATTAATTTCACCCATTACTGGTACAAATGGAGGTGACGTTAATTTATTTCATATGAATATTTTATTCAAAATAAAATAATTATTGTTGAAATAATAGATTTTTACTTTAATTTATTTTTCTGAATTTTACTAAAAACTTAAACAGTGCATTCTTAATTGCTTGTCTAAGGAGCAGATATGGTATTTTAGCCATTCCAGTTATAAGTAAAATAAAAATTAATAATAATTATTTTGCAGCCTATAAAAACTAGCTGTCGAATTTATCTTTCTTTCTTTCTTTCTTTCTTTCTTTCTTTCTTTCTTTCTTTCTTTCTTTCTTTCTTTCTTTCTTTCTTTCTTTCTTTCTTTCTTTCTTTCTTTCTTTCCTTCCCTCCCTCCCTCCCTCCCTCCCTTTATTCCTCCTCCTTTAGGATACTGCCTGTCTCCTATAGCAGTGATAGCGAACCTTTTAGAGACCGAGTGCCCAAACTGCAACCCAAAACCCACTTATGCATCATTGGGTGCCGGGTGGGTGTGGCCTATTGGCTGGGTGTGGCTGCAGTGGTAACAGCAGACTGGGTGGGACTAAAAAGTTCAATCAATCAATTCCAACTTTGCAAGATCTTTTTTTTTCCGTGAGAAGTTAAAATTGACTGATTGATTGAACCTTTTTTTTTTTTTGCACATGGCGGTGGAGACCTAAAGCAAAAAGGTTTTATGAAATCCATCTGAAGGCCTAGGACTGGGGCGACGGCGCACGTGCCCACAAAGAGGGCTCTGAGTGCCGCCTCTGGCTCCCGTGCCATAGGTTCGCCACCACTGTCCTATAGTATCTGCCCAGCTGATTCAATTTGGTATAGTTATTACACTCTAAATTCCTTCAATTAAACCATGCCATCTGCTGGGATCCTGAATGCGCACCTTCTCTATTGCAGCAACTGTTTTCTAGAATGAAGTTCCCCAGAACTTCAGAAGGTCCCCACCCCATGTGCTGGTGTTTAGAAGGCCTTTGAAGACCTGACTTTTCATCCTTGCCTTTGGCAAGGGTGAATGAAGCCCCCTTGGATAGTATGGGTTTGTTTCTTTTCATTCCTATCTGGCTTTTTTCTTAACCTTGTCTTCTTTACTCTTTATTTTTTGTTTATCATTATTTTTTTCCGTTTCAATTTTTTTTTCACTATCTAGAGTTTTAGGGAATCGAGTGGCTTCCATTTCTGTTTTTTTAATAGAATATGACATAACATTTCTTATAAACTGATTTTCTCATTTCAATTCTGGCTATTATTTTCGTCTGGTGACTTGAGCAAGTTAATATAGGTTTGTTTCTCTTAGCAAGAAGCATGATATTTCAAAATAATGTCACAAATATGGTAAACAACACGCAGATATTTTTTCTTTTAAATACCTTCACCTTTCTACAGTAAACATAGTTTACAGATTTTAATATGTACAGAACTGAGAATTATATTCTTTTGTCTAATTTATGAATGAATGAATGCACACAGTATTACAGGCACATTTAAGAAGATGACTTTCTGGTGTCCAAATCATCATCTGTATCACTAGAAGAAATGGAAGTTACAGTATCTAATAGTAGAATTTCATTTGATTAGCTCTTTAATTAAGAGGGCCTTTTTGGTGTAGTAGTTAAGGACACCAGGCTAGAAACTAGGAAACCATGAATTCTAACCCTGCCTTAGGCACAAGGCTGGGTGACCTTGAGCCAATCACTATACCTCAACCCTAGGAAATAATAGGGGCAAACCACACCAAAAATGTTGCCAAAATAACTGCCTGTACTTGTCCAGGCAGTTCCAAGAATCAAAACTAGCTCAAAGTCATAGAAAAAAAGGACAACAAGATTGTAGCTGAAACCTGTCAGTCCATATTCTGGATAAATTAATTTCAATGTTCTTATTGTAGTCCTATTACTAAGCCATCAGTAATATAGAATTAAGTGGCACTTATTCTTCCGCAAATATATTTCAGAGTGTAGCCTTACAATTATTAAATAACTTGTTATAACCTCTGAATATGACAAAATAGTGGAAAATGATATTTTTCTGCTTTTAAATAGAAAGACAAACTTTATTTATAATCCTTGGTTAGTCATAAAACTGGGCGGCATACTCAATTGTTGGGCCCAATCAGCACTGCAGGATTTCTCAGAGGTTATAAAAGGAAGGTGCAGTATATAAAACTCCTTAGAGTAGAAGCAGAATATACATGTAATAATTATAAATATAATTCACTGGATATATTTTTAAATTCTTCCCCGATGCCTATATTCTTCATATTAATTTTTAGATTCACAAAGCATACAAAATTGTCTATTTCACCAAATCCCTACTGGATTACTCTCTTTGTATAAAATTTGATATCCAGTTTGATCAGAAATCTTGAACGCAAAAATGCCAGATTTATAAAATGTAAATGAATGAGATTTAGTGGTTATTCTCTGTTGAATCAGGTGCCTTAATTCCCATTGATGTTAAGAGAAGTTATGCAAAATATCAAGTCAAGATGCTTCCCTTAAGGTTAGACTGTGAAAGGAATGCTAATTTGATGTGTTTACAAGCATCAGAAATTTGAATAATTTATAAGTATAAATTCTAACTAAAAATGCTGTCTAAGTGGATCTGTCTGTATCCAATTGTCTCTTTCCATTCTATGACATTCAGCAGGATGGGTTTGCTTTCAGGACCCTTCCCTGAAATAATGTCACCTAGTAGGACCTTTGTTCCTCTCCTCATCCAAGATTTGGATGGCTCCAATTCTGTTACCTTTTGGGTAAGGCTTTGAAAAACTGATTTATCTCCTGGGTGCTGGGTGAGGCTGTTGGATGAGCCCATACTGAAATGACTTTGGGACTGGAATCTATGGTGGCTTGAGCTTTGTGGGGTTTTTTTTAGTTATTTTGTTGTTGGTCATTTTTGTTTTTATGTTTTTAACCTGTTTTAAGCTACCCAGAATCACTACATGCAAGATGGTCAGATAAATAATATAAATAAATACAGCTTTTTCCCCCCTTAATATGTCAGTCTGAATTAGAAAGATTCACATTGCAATGACTGTGTTTGCATCACTCTACATAGTGCTATAAGACTTGGCATTTTGACAGAAGATAATTGATGGAGCCAAAAATACTGAGGGGAATATAAAGCCAAATCCTTATTTAGGAAAATTATAGGCAAATGGCTCAGATAAGTTATTATAGAAGATTTGGTCTAATCACCATACTTCCAAAGGCTGTGTAGGTTTGAAGGCTGAATATAGAAAAGATGCAATTGAAAATCAATTTGTTGACTGGAAGAACAAGGTAATTCATGGTCAATACTTAAAGAATATAGAAGGAAAAGTTGATTTAAAAACCCATATGGAGTTAGTTGAAGTCAGGAGTGTTAAATAAAGGAGTGTTTTATCAGATGTGAACATTCTAACCTTACAAAAAAAAGTCCCACCTTGCTTGGAACAGCCTATGTCCTTAGGCACCACGTTAATAATTCTTAGAACTTGAAATATTAAGCTTTCATAACATAAAATAATAACAGAGTTGGAAGGGACCTTGTAGGTCATCTAGTCCAACTCCCTGCCCAAGCAGGAGACCCTACACCATTTCCGACAGATGGCAGTCCAGTCTATTCTTGAAAGCCTCCAGTGGTGAAACTCCCACAACATCTGAAGGCAAACCGTTCCATTGGTTGATTGTTCTCACTGTCAAAAAAATTCTCCTTCTTTCTAGGTTGAATCTCTCCTTGATCAGTTTCCATCCATTATTCCTCATCTGGCCTTCAGGTGCTTTGGAAAACAGGTCGATCCCCTCCTCTCTGTGACAGGCCCTCAAATATTGGAAGACTCCATTCATGTCTCCCCTGGTCTATTTTCAAATCTAACCGCAAATTACTCATAATAATAATAATTTATTAAAAATATATGCTGTCCAACTCTCAGTGGCTCTTCTCGGCTCACAGCAATCAAACAATAAATCACATCAAAAAATAATAAAAATAAAAGATGGCTAATGTGATGAGGCAAGGGTTCTCACTCTTCCTTGCCAAAGCCCTTCACAGCTCTTCTAAATATCTGGCCATCTGGATCATGGGGTGGGGGGGAAGTTGAACTCTTTGGGTAGGTTTCTTGCAATATAAAGATCTCATCGAATTAAATTTGACTTCTAGTGACTATATCAACATCTCCATGTAGTTTTCTTGACAAACATAGAGAAGAATTCAAACTTTGCCTTTTTCTGAGTTTTAGTTCTTTCTTTCTTTTCTTTCTTTCCAATTTCCCAGTCAAACATATAGACCTGTAATCATTTTACAGCAAAGGGCATTTTGAAAGGCTCAATTTGTTGTGCTAAGGTTAAAAGCTCCATATAGTAGCATCAATTATTTCCTGCAACTACTAAATGCAGGGAAACTTCTCCTTGGAAAATTTAATTTACTTTGAAATCCATATAGTATGTCCAGTAATTTCAGAGTGATGCTGTTTTACATCCAAGTTAATAAATGTGCAGCCTTTTGTGCATGGCAACATTCTACAGATATTAACCAATAAATGCTATCTTTTTTCAATAATATTTAATAACATTACTTAAGTCCATAGGTGAAGTTATGGATAACAATAAGTAGTTTATGACTATCCATTTAATGCAGGGGTAGTCAACCTTGGCTCTTTTATGACTCGTGGACTTCAATTCCCAGAATTCCTGAGCCAGCTTAGCTGGCTCAGGAATTCTGGGAGTTGAAGTCCACGAGTCATAAAAGAGCCAAGGTTGACTGCCCCTGATTTAATGGTATCTATATGTGCATATACTTTATAGACATCCAATAAAATACACTAACATATTAGGTACAATAATTTTTATTAATTAATATAAAAGCAGTATTTTCCTGTTGCATTCTCAACTATTATGGAAATAAGTAGTAGTCATGTAATAAAATGTAGCTTATTTTTTTGGTCAGACTGTGTCATTTAGCAATTCATATTACTTGTTTCAAGGAGTTCTTAAGAACAGAAGCCGATTGCCCAGTAGAACAAATTGTTCCTGACAGGCAGCTCTGTAGTACGTTGTACAGAATATCAAGAGCTGCTAAATCAAATGGGAGTAAAGCAGATTTTTATGAAAAGATTTGCTAACAAGGAAACAAATGCTCCAGAGTGTTGCTGTAATATCTTCAATGAACTGTAAAATAGCACAAGTGAGAGAAAAAAAATTCCCAAGACCTTGAAATGCACCAAATGTATATCTGATTATGTGGCTTCTAATTTATGCACCATTGCAGACTGATTCTCTTTTTTTGATTTGTTTTGTTTTGTTTTTGTCCATGCAAGTCTGTCTTGACTCCTGGTAATTACCTGGACAAATCCCTGCAGTTTTCCTGGCAAGATTTCAGAAGTGGTTTGTCATTGCCTCCTTCCTGAGGCTGAAGCTGAGTGACTGGCCCAAGGTCATCCAGCTGGCTTTGTACCTTAAGTGGGACTCACAGTCTCTAACTAATTTATATGGATGTTATCATTTACAATATATGCAACAAATGTATACAGATGTCTCACATGATCTTTAACCATTTTATTTTCCACTGGTTTCTGATAGCCAGAATCAAATAATCAGATTTGTATCATGATATGATTTTCACAATCTCTTACTGTGTGGAGAAGGACCATGAGAGCATCCTTCTCCATCCTCCTCAGAGAGGCTAAGATCCATATTAGTTCAAGATCCATATTTGTTCCTCAGAGCTGCCATCCAGATGCCTCTGTGTTGTTCACAAGTAGGAAATAGTAACATGGTACTGTGCCATTTTTGCTGCCCAGCAAGTGGTATTTGGACCTACTGTATTGGGAATCTTGAAGACTGAATCTTGAAAACCAATAGCTTTGATAGACTTTTCCTCCATGAATTTATTCAATCCCTTTTAAAGCCATCTATGCTAGTGGCCATTGCCATGTCATGAGGTAATAAATTTCACAGATTAATTAAGCATTGTGTGAAAAAGTTCTTATTTCTGTCTGTTTTAAATCTTTTATCCTTCCACACTCTTATTTTTGCCTTCACATTATATTTTCAAAATATCTCAGCTTTAGCTTCATTATTATTTTTTCCAGTGAGTTGTTTGGGTTTATTCATGCAATATGGAATGATTTATAGTTCAAAATATTCTCAGCAATTTTAAATGCCACCACAATTAAAAGGCAAACATTTTTCTTCACTAGTCTTTTTGATGATCTAACTTTCATAGTCACATATTATAACTGGGAAAGCTATGTCCTTAACAATGCATACCTTTGTGGTCAATGCTAGTCTCTGTATATTAATATTTCATCTGCATTTTTCATAATTTTTCTCCCAAGGAACATATGTCTCTTTTTTTTATAACTACAGCCACCATCTTTGTAAAAGTTTGAATCTCCTTCAATCCAGCTATTGCTTGTTGATGCAGTCTTATGAGCTTTTTAAATACTGAGCAGCAGTCTAGATTTTCCACCTTCTTTTTTCACCTCTAACTAAAGATTACTTACATTTTTTCTTAATTAACCAATTAGCAATCCATAAAATATGAATTATCTGATGGTTGCTAAGTTTACTCAAGAGCCTTTCATTAAGTTCTTCGGCTATTTTTTTTTTTTAAATCAAAGTAGATTTTCCTTCAGCCATGCTTGTTCTGTAATGTCCCTATATATTTATTTATTTTTGTGTAATTTCTACCAATTTGACTAGAATTAATCTGACTAATCTGTAATTTCCAATATCTCCTCTGCACCCCCTTTTTAAATTTTTTAATATTGGCTACCTTTCATTCCTCCCATATTGCATCTAAAAGGGCAGCAATTCAGATTCATTTCTTTTAAAAGAACTTGGTGGATGCCATCAGCATCTGGTGATTTGTTACTGTGAAATCCCTTAAGATATCACAAGTATCTTCTTCTGTTAACAATTAAATTTTGCTTTGATTGTGCTAATTCCATCACATAGAAATTCAATTGGCTTAGATAGCCCTCTTATAACTTACATAGTCAAAACAGATGCAGCAATTCATTGAGTTCTTTGCAGTTTCCATATCTTGCTTAAGGATTTCCTTCCTTCCTTCCTCTACTTTCCTAATTAGTTTTGTGCTACAATATGACTTGGTTTTCACCATTATGCACTTTCCATTTTTGGGATGGTCAGGCAAAAGTTCAAAATAATTCTGGGGAAGAATATTCAGTTTGCCAATATTATACACAGTTTTCTCATGGATGAACTATCTTTAGATACAATTAAGAAAAAAAATAGATGTACTGTAGTTGGGAACCAACATTCTAGGTCAGGGGTGTCAAATTGCCAGCCCACGGGCCAGATGCGTCGTGCCAAAATCGCACCCAACCCAGCTCCGGCAATGGGGAAAAAGTCGTGATACATCGTGACACGTCACGTGACGTGGCGAGTTTGACACCCCTGTTCTAGGTCATTATAATGACTCTGGTTTGGCCTAACTGAACCTAATGTAGAATAATAAAAATATCTGGCTTCAGATTCCTTTAACAGTTACAGGTTAGAGTCCTTGAATAGGCTGTCTGACATCTGGAAAGTCATTAACATACTGTTAAAATAATGGCCAACTTAATGAAAATGTACTAAGATAGGCAGAAATGGAAGCAATATACAGATGGTTTAGGTTATAGAGAAATGATAAGCTGCCTAAATTTTATTGCCCCATCAATCAATTTTCTAAATGGATTTTAATATGTAAAATATTTTCATGAAAAAAACTAATAGTATATCCCAGGGATTTGTGCTGTTTGTTAAATTTAATGTATACTTTGAATTTGATAGGGAAAATTACCTTAGTACATATTTCATTAAATATGTTCTGATCTGCCCCCCCAATGCAATGTTTTTTTCATATCTTGTAATCCATCCTGCGTACCATTGATTACCCTGTACATTTTAATGGTCATTACCATTGACCTGATAGCTATTTAAATCTTAAAATCCTATGGTAATTCAAAAACCTTGAAGAAACCTGATACTAGGAGAGCCCAGGGTGTTTTACATTTACCCAGAAACCTGGGATTCCCCATTATTTAGCTGTGATTTCCAAATCTCACAACTTTATATCAGCCAAGTTACAATGTTTAAACCTTATTATTTCTTACATTCCTATAATCAATTATCATTTTGCCATCCCATCTCTCACTTCAATCAGCATATATGTTAAAATCAAGGGACTTTATGTTGGTCCCTCTAGCTTGTGCTTATTGTAAAACAGTAAACTTATTTTTTTAGAGAGTTAGGCCAGGATACAATGACTTTTGGTCCTGTCTTGGGCACGAAGCCAGCTGAGTGATCTTGGGCCAGTTGCTTTAGCCCTATGAACGAAGCAGTGGCAAACCACTTCTCAAAAACCTTGCCATGAAAATTGTGTGGACTTGTCCAGGTAGTCTCTGAGGACTGGACATGATTGAACAGAAGAAAAAAAAGTAATGTTACTTATGCTTTTGAGAGCTATAGTAAAGCAAGCAGAAAACTCGTAAAAACATATTTATAAAGATAGTAAACATGCACCCCCTTAGACTGGAATATAAAAAGTGCAATCTTAAAATCTTATTGAAACTAGGGATTCCCTTCCAAGCTTAAGCCTTTTAGTAGGCAATTAACCTAAGCTAAATTGAATGCTGTAGTGAAGGAGAAAAAAAAGATATATTGCCTTGTTGGCTCATAGAAGTCTAGGGTCTTGGCTTACTAGCAAGCATTAAAGATTTTGGGTAGTAATCTGAGTACCCTATGCCAATTTGAATTATGTTTAGCAATGTACCTAAACAACAGTTGCCTTTCAAAACCCTTGATACTGCTAAAAGTCAACTTTGAGAATTTAGATACTTCCAGTGGTCAGAAAGAATGGCCCTCTAGATATATATGTTTGTTAAATGTAACCAGACTGATATTTTCAATTAGCAAGAGTATTTCCACTTTATGCATGTTTACTGAGAAGAAAATCTTAGTGACTTTTGCAGGTCTACTTCAAAGCAAGGCACAGCAATTACACAGATCTCATTAAATGTTTTTAAAAAAAATCCAGCTGTGGATGAGAAATGGGAATGTGTATTCTGCTTCCACCTGGGTCACCCTGTGCTGACCTGGAAATTATTTTAAATGAAACTGTAGCTGTGTTATTTCCATTACTCCTTTTCCAAACCATCTTTTTTTTCTTAAAAAACAAAATAAAAATCTCCGTAACAATTCTTTTATAGCCACCAGAATTTCTCTGTCAATTTTATAGGTTTTTTTTTCTACCTAATTAACATTGAACATCATGTGGCATCTGGATTGTACTGAGAATGCTTTTTGGACTGATTTTTCTTCTTTATCTTTTAATATATAATATTTTTAAATGCAAATATTATCTTGGCACAAATAATCCAATTTTCATGCTTAGGAAATAAGTCACCAATTTGCTAAGCTAATATCTGACATTGGAAGAAGTAAGTCTGTAAGCATTATTGTAATTAACCTTAGGAAAAATATTCAAAGCAAAGTCATTGTATCACTGAATTCATTATTAAGCAGAATGGTGGAATATAATTCATAGAGCTAAATTGTTCACCTCCAGTGCCATTATTAGTCAATTAAAAGTAGCACCTTATTATCTATGTTCTTAGATGATTTATTAGAAGCTTTAAACAGTATCGGTAACAACAATAACAATGGGAAAAAGTAAAAAAATAAAAACATATAGATTGTCAGAGCGTACACAGTCTTATTGCACTGAGATAACCCAGGAGTAAACACACTAAATAGTGGTGTATATTAAATGGTGGTTTATTTTACACTATCTATAATATCATACACCAGGAACAATATACATACATGTGCTAATTCAGCAGGATCTAACAAAGCACAATTTCAGCAGGAAATGGAAGAGAGAGAACACATCAGCAGAACGTTCCCTTTATACAAAGGCTCTTAAAGAGACACAGACCTTGCTGAGTCATTCCCACCATTACATTGCATCTTGCATCTTACATTGCATACGCTGTTTAGTTGTTAAATCAATACCTTGACATAGATTATACCAGCGGTCCCCAATCTTTTGGGCACTGGACACCAGTTCTGTGGAGAGAATTCTTTCTGTGGCTGGGGGGAAGGGGGAGTTTGATGTGCTGCCTGCATCTCGTAGATGAGGCTTCTCTTGTTTGTGCAGACCAGTTTCTGGCATGCTGGGGTTTGGGAACCCCTGAATTATACAAATCTATATATGTACATAAAGTTTTACACAATGTTTCATTGAAGGATGACCATATTTCATTTACGTATCCATAACCAGATGCAAATAATTATTCCAATAAGTTTCAAGTAACATCAGGCCTTCTATCTGTGGAGTTACCAGGACAATAGTTTCTATTTTTCTAATGTTGAAGGTCGAGTCTCTTAGCAAAAAGAAGGGCATAGAGATTTCATTTTAATGGCCCAGAGGTCAGTTCCATATAAAATGGATATAGTTCAAAAGAGTATGGATATAAAAAAATTAATTTTGCCTCAAAATAATAAATGTAATTACAGCTTCCAAAAGTGTAACAATTTTAGGCTTTCTCAAAAACTTGTTTTAATGAAGTGTTATTTTTATTGCATCTTTAACAATCTAATATACTTCTTTTCAATGCAAATGTGACCCAATAACTCTGAAGTATTATTATTTTTTGCTAAATTAGACAAAGAACTATTTAAATTTTTAATACAGACATTGAGGCAGTTTCCTATTGTTCAGACAAAATGAAGCTCTCCAGTTCCTTTTTTTATTCAGGTTTATAAATTTGCATATCAGATAAGTTGATTGGTAATGCATTTCTACATCCTTTCTTTCATAAGATTTGGTGATCAGTTCTAGTAGGTGTCATGGTATCGATACAATTTGTAGATACTGCCAGTTGGCAGCAACATTCAAACACTATTTATCTCAATTTGCACTGAGCTTGTGATGTTTTTTCTTCATAAATATGGATATGCTATGTAAAGTATGAAATATTCTGGCTGAAAGACTCATTTATCAATAGCCAAGGAATCCTCTTTATCTATCTTGTTCCTATTTAATGTAATTATTTGAGAAATATCACATGGAGACAGAATACCTAAATAATTAATGAATTAAGTACACATGTGAAAATTGTGTTTCATATTAATAAACAAATATTTATCTAACACATCAATTCTGATTCAGTCTATTAACAGAGTATCCTGCAGAAATATCCTTCTGCAAGTCAGCCAAGTGCATCAGAGCTGGAAACAAAGTTACAAAGTCCAGAAATAAACAAGAAATCTAATCATAATCAAGATATTATGACTTGAAGCCATTTTATAAATCCTTCAAGAAACTGAAATGTAGTATCTCCAGGTATGCCTTTGTAGATATCTAATATAAACAGCACTTTCTACTATGTGTGTATGTTGGTGTATGTGTAGATATGAGATGTGTTGGAGTTTCATTTACAGCAGCATACTAGAAAGATTTGAGCAATACTCTACCCTTGGCTTCCGTGAAAAATATTAAAATATATGCTTCACTGAGTAAAGTAAGACGTGTTGTTTGCTCAGGTTACAGCAGAAGATAAAACACACGCCGACAAACCTCACAGCCAGGATAACCTACGGAAATATGTGTTAGCGTTTTTAGGATATTTCTTTAGAAATCTCACTAAAAGAAATAGGATTTACTTCTAAGCAAGCAGGGTAAAATCTGGGCATCAGGGCTGCCTCTGGCAATAGGACGTTTCCAATACCCATCGCTGTAATTGCAAGGAAGGATCGCGCATCACACAAGACAGTAAACAACGTTTGGTGTGGAGTTTTCCGGCTCCAGATGGAGCTCCCTCCTCGTTCCCACGTATCAGAGGCGGCTCTGCAGTGCTTCTGGAGGCGGGCGGGCGAGCGAGCGGGCAGAAGGGAGAGAGCGCCCGTGAGGTTTCTTCTCTCTGCGGCAGATCTCCGCATCTTGCCTTCCGCCTCACTTTTGGGCGCTGTCCATGGTTGCAGCAACTGTCTGCGTGACGTCAGCCCGCCCGCCGGTCTCTGCCATTGGTGGAAGAGCTCGGTCGGCCTGTGGAATCATGTAAACTCTTCTCCCCCCCCAATCCCATCCCGCCCCCTCCCATGCCCGGGGATCCGAACCCACTTTGTTGCCTAAATAGGCATCCACCGGCAACGGCGATCTGTTGGGAGACGTAGCAGCCGCGCGGTGGAAGAGGCAGAAGCCAAGGAAGCGGGACGGTCGATGCTGGAGGCAGGAGCCGCCCTACAGAAGCAGTGCGGAGCTCTGGCATGGGACTTTGCCCTGGCTGAACAGAAGCCGCAGGCCAAGCAAACACCATGGAAGACTTTTTGCAACGCACCAAAACAAAGCTGGTAAGTTCTGCAGAAAAAAAGAGGGTATCTTGGAAAGACTTTCTTACCGTGCCAGCTTGTTTTGCTACACTTTCCTGCACATATTTTTTAAAGTTTTGGAAGACATCCAGATGAGCTTGTATGAATCAGCATTTTGAATAATAATATGAAATAGGTAACAATGACACCAGAATGTTGTAAGTTGCAACTCCAGTGTTATTAATGGAATCCATTACTTTTCAAGTGTCTAGTCCATTTTTTAAAAAACACACAAGAAATAGCTGAATTCTCACACACTCGTTTGAAGAACTTGGTCTGTAGTTAGAAGGAATCCCAAAAAGGTGGCAAGCTTCTCTGTCTATCATTTTAGTCAACCACAGAAATGATATATTATGGTTTGTAAGATAATTCAATCCATGTTTACTCAGAAAAGGGTCCCACTGTACTAAATTAAGTATACTCTTAGGAAAATGTGTCCAGGATAGTCTATTCAGTGCATGGAATCGTTTTAGATTCTGGGGGTTAAAATTATGGAAGTAAACAGCAATAACTGGAAAGGTGGAAGTTCAATCAGTGTCATATTATGAAAGCATCAGAATAACCCCCCCCCCCCAATAACCACTATTGAGATCACTTTATCTTAAAATGAATATTGATATGAACCAAATGTAATTTTGGCACAATAAAACTGTGCAAATCAGTATCTGGTTCTGTAGTATTTCTAAGGAAAGTTCAGTTGAGAGTACTTAGGACTACAAGGCCAGAAGCCATGAACTGCCTCATTTTAGCATATCATTTAACATTTAAAGTTATGTTTAAAACTTTTTTTTAGCATATGATCATTAATCAAATTTCATACCACGTGAAATAAAATTACTCTTAGACTATATTCAAATGCATTAAAATAAATACTTGTAAATAAGACCATAAGAATATTATATTTGTCTTCAATGATATGCATTCCAAATGTAATTAGATGGCACAATATACCATCTCCACACTTCTTATCTGTTTTTTTCAACCAAACATTTTATTTTTGTATTTTTAAATATCTTTAAACAGATATCAGTTATTTGAAAAAGTCCTAGATAAGATTTCTTAATAGAATGATATTCACAGTAACTAATGTTATACCTCTTTTTTTTTAACCTCAGCTGTTAAGTTTTCTTCAAAGCAAAGTACAATAAAAGCTGATGACAAAGCACAGAAAGCATGCATAATTGAGGACTTTCTTTTCAACTCTAGAACACAAGCACTCAAAGTATAAAATGAACATTGTGCCATTGTGTAGCAGAAATTGAACATTAAGAATGCTGAATTCCATTTTTAAAGTGCTGATAAGATCTTATCTTGCTCATTTCCCCTATGCTAAACACCAGGTCTTCCCATGCTGAGAATTGGAAGATGGCACAGATCAGCACATCTCATGGTGACTTAGTTATATTAATAGAAATAGCTTGAATGGGAAATTTGTTGGGCTTTCCTTGACCTGCCATGTGTATCTATGCTTACTGCACTCACCTTCCCTTGCGTCACTTTGTGCATAGCTGAAATATTTTATCATTTTTCAAACATGGCTAATATGTATGATAAGCTTCTCTTTGTGATTACTCATGACAGTGGATATAAAATACAACCACTGTAGATTCTTAAGTAAGCAAATTGTGCTAAAGGACAAATTCCAGATGAGTTTCTGAATTTGTTTGTTCAGCAAGAAGTCAAAAAGTGCAATGGAATTACAGAAGAGCATTTATTGATTGAAGCAAGAGCTTTCATAATTAATGGCTTACTTTATAAGATACAGTAAGTTTTTTTTTTCAAACTAAAGGTAAAGATGCCCTTGAATCAAACTCAACTCTTGGTGACTGATTTGTAACAACAGGACCTGAATTGTTTGTACCTGCTTTTTTAATGTTTTAAAAGTTCCTAGTTTGGTTTACAATGCTGGAAGTCCATTGTGGTGTCTCATCTAATACTAACCAGGCCATTGCCTGCTTATCTTCAGAGCCCAGGTAGTCCGTCAGCCAGGGAATCCACTGTATATATTATAATTATAAATATTAATATAAGGAATAAAACTAAAAGTAGCCAAATAAAATCAGGCTTCAATTATTCAAAGCATGGATGAAGAATATAAGACATCTCCTAATGTCAAACAGAAAAACAATATAGTACCAGGTAAATTTGCCTGTGGTAGGAATTTCTCAGAGGGAAGAAGCAACTGCGGAAAATATATTTGCTACATGAACTGGTGGGATAATTCATATTGGCATTTTTAAAATATGCATATGTATAGCATGGATTAGCAATATTTTTGATGCCAGTCACCAATGAACAGCATTATGTTTTATATATTTATTACCAAAAATTGATATGCCACACAATGTCACTGATGCTAAGTAGTGTACATTGATAAAAAAGAAAGAAAGAAAGAGCTAGGTGATGTTGAATGAGACTGCTGATTATGTATGTGGGCATGTTAACCAAATAAATATATAAATAAATAAATCCATAATACCCAATAATATAAAAGACAAAGAGCCATAGCTAGCATGTGACTAAATCTTCTGAGATTTAGCATGCTTGAGAGATCTGGATCATTTAAAAACTGTCATTAGATGAAGCATCTCATTAACAACTCCCCATCTGTGGTCTCCCAATGAATTTTTAAATGAACATGTAGGTTGTTAAGTGGAGCATGGGGTGCTTCGGGTTGGGGAAGGCTCTTGGAGACCTAGTACAGGCCCAGGCCTGTCTGCCTTGGCCTGCCCAGGGTCCCCTCCACCTTCTGAGATGCTTTGTGCTCTGCTTCCCACCCCTTGGGTCCCACTAGTGCTTCAAAGCCTTATGCCTGAATCCTACTTCACCAGGCCAAACACCCATCTACTCACTCACTCTTTGAAGAGCTCCAAGTTCTTCCAGAGCATTGAAATGCCCTGCTTCTTGAATGTAATTTTAGGATGTCTGTTGTAACTTTGAACATTTGTTAAGTGGCCCATCATATCTCAAGGACTACTTGTATAGATGTGTCTCATGTTTTAAATTTATTAAAAGAATAAGCTTCATAGAAACCTTTAGCATCGTACAATTCTACACTCCATAATGTGTATTATATGAATTAAAAATTCCTGTAAAAACTCCATGTATTTATTTCTAACATCTTATATGTGAACTATGTATGCGCCTATTTTATATTCAGTTTTATTTTTACATAAAATAAATATTGACCCAGCCAGTTAAACACAGAAGTAACACCTACGTATATTTTGGTTGCAAGATATTTAAAAATCATTATGCAATTTTTTTTCTAGTGGATCCTGTTGGTGTTTTTAATCCTATGGCAGAATGCCATTATGCAATCAATTTAATAAGGATACAACAACTATCCCAGATGAAAAAAAGGAGGGTATATTGGTTAAATATACAGGATATGCCTAATTCTAAAATAAACAATTTCTCACATAATCAAATACTCATGCTATCTAGATAGCAAGCACAAAAATATATTGTGACATTTAACTAGGCTTAAAAACAAGACCATTCACAAACTGGAAGTATGTTTTTTTACATTCACATACTACTAATTAATATCAAATTTTATTTCTTGACTTATATTGGAAATAATCAGAAGATTTCATCTTGAACATGACTTTGTGTATAAAATGCCTAGTATACATATAAAAATTGGACATGTTTATAAGGATACACTTTTTAACTCTACTAGTAATCTTGGATTAAAATATGAGTACACATATGTGAGTTATTAATTTAACATGGTACAGGTAATAGGTGGTATGGGCTTCATCCAATATATATCAGTTCATGTAATGATTTTGTTTGAAGTGTTCCAGAAATGGGGAAAGCAACAGAATTGAAATGAGTCTCTAATGGTGGCTGTTCTTGGCCAAAAGTGATATCATTCCAGTATTATAAGTATTTATATATAAAATAGGATAAAGATGGGTGATCTTGACTACCTCTTATGAAGGGAATGTTGCTAGTTATTGCAGCTAAAGCTGATATGCAATGAGCGAATTGATTCCATGAAATCAATTCACTCATTGCATATGGTAAATCTAATTGATGGTTCCTTTATTCAAAACAGTTTCTGCAATATGCAATAAAAATTGAAAGAATTTCCTTATTTCTGAGTTGTCTGATTCTCTACAGATTCAGTTTCTTAATAAAATATTATATATAATAGGGACTGGTCAGAAAGAAGAGCAATGATAAATGAGCTTGAATGAAATATTTCTCCTAATATTATGCTCAGAATGATATATGTAGTGCCTAATTTTATGTTGCATTTACATTTCAAGTCAATTAGAAGGCACAGAGCCTAAGCAGTAGATTTGTTGCATACTTTCCTGGCATGTTGTGCACTCTGTAAAATATTTCTTGCCATGAATCTTCAGAAGCAAATGCATAAAAAAGGTGATCCCATTGTAAATGTTCTGCTAATTTGGATACTAAATATTTAATTAAAAATTCTGCAAAACCAGCTTTTGAACCTTCTGTTCTAAGAGACTATTGATCTCTAAGAAGACTTACTGTCTACTTAGAAATATAGACTGTTGATAGCAACTGTGGGTTTATTTGGCTCATTATCAACTTATTGATAATTAAATGAAAAAGTATCATATTTTTCAAGCTTCTTTTAGTTTAAGATGAATTTTAACAGAATCAGAGATCAGTGCTGAATCCATTTACATTTAATTTGTAGTGATTCCATGGACCAATGTTTCAAACCAATGGGGTGAGCTTAAAAGTTCCAGATATTATACTCTTAAATTATTAAAAATGCAACTAATTTTAAATTATAAGTACTACAGAATTGACTTATTGAAAATCTTGAATTATTTTTAAGAAACAATTCAAACTTTGTTTGGAAAACATTGTTCTGAAAAACAGTATATATGATCTCAAGAATGAAGTTTAGCTTGTATTTTATTATTTCAAGAAATGACATATTGAAGATCACCATGAGAAAACATTTTCATAAGAGCTCTCAGACAAATCTCTCTCTGCAGAAATAAGTCAAAAGTAACAGCTGTGTTTAAACATTGCTGCCACCTGCACAATTTTAAAACATGCAAGACAAAATGCACATTCTTTTGCACTTTGATTGATGAGTAGATTTTAATTAGTAAGCCAACTACTCTGAAGTTATAGTAGCTTCTATTTACTAGCCAGTTTGTGTAATGATTTAATAGTGAATGTCTCCAAAGAGAACATTTAATGTGCCTTTTATTTTAACCTACTTGTGACTAAAAACCATGTTTAATTTAAGGAAATTCCTTTTCCTGAATTGTTCTGCCATATTGTATTTATTTCTATTTAGGCTCTAAAAAGTAATTTGCAGAAATATAGCATATAGCTCATTTGACAGAAATTAGGAAAAATTATTTTCCTTTGTGAAAAAGCTAGGCAAAATATTTAGCTCTTAATTACTGTGATTATAAGATGTTTAACTTCTTTATAGCAGGAGGAGAAATGTCTTGAATGAAGACAATGGCAGAAAATAATAGGGTAATAAAACCTTTTTAAAAAGTGCTTCAGAGTCTTACAGTATACAAGATCTGTTAACAATCCAAGAATCACATCCTCAATAACAAAAAATCCAGTTTCACTACATGATCTGACAGTTAATTTATTATATATCATGTTATAAAGCAGATTACAGGATAGCATAAAAACAAGTACATGTTAAGTCCTTTGAAATATACCAGTTGTGGTCCAGGGATAAATACAATGAATTCTCGTACTTTTAATAATGATTTTCTTGTTGATATGCCATTAGAGATAAGGAAAGAGAGTGTTTTTTCTGGTTTGTTCACTAGATTTATGTCACTGGGCTCTCCCTTCATTTAAGTCCCCAACAACTTTATGTTGTTGGTTGGTAGAGTGACTGGCACAAAGTCAATGAGTCTCCTTGGCTAATGGTGGAATTTAAACTGGTTTTACCAATCCTAGTGCAATACCTTAATTTCTCCAGTAACTGAACTTAATCCAGTATTCATAACACAGATAGTTAAATGTTAGGGACATGATGTTAGGGACACAATTTAATGAAGTTTCTCTTGTGCAAAGTCATTCAAAAAGGAATTAAAACCTCTTGCTAATTTGAGTTTGCTCATGAGTTATTTCCAATGGCATGTGTCCTAGTCTTTCAGGTGCAATTCAGATTTTAGCTGTATAGTTGTAGTTAAACTGCAAAAATCTGGATGACAATTAGATGTCAGTAAATAGAATTTGCTGCTTCATAGCAATTTTCAGGATTTTTGGAGCCCAGGTACAGTTGCCCTGCTAAAAAAGATGGAAAAGAATGGAATCTGCCTTAATGCATTTGAGCAGGGCTAAAATATACACAGAGATAAAGGGTACTATATAGTAATACTCTTATTGTTGCAGGAATATTGCCATGTATTCTTAGCCCCATAGTTTGAAATGCTAGTCCTATTTAATAATATTCAAACAAAATAAAATAAAATAAAAATACTTATCTAATAAAAATATTATAATATTATGTCCTTATTTAGAAATGATTGTGCTTTCCAAGAGCTGAGCTTAGATAACAATTTCTCAGAAAATTTCAGAATAGATTTCCTTCTCAATAGGTCTTACTGCTTGAAAGTCATGTTATCATACTAAATATGATACCTTTTAAATTTTATGGATAAATATAGAAAATTAACTTCAGCCTTCCACTTGCTACAATTTGGATCTTTCTTGAAGAGAAAATCATTGAATGCCATCTATGTTGTCAGAATTTACAATGTACATTATTGATCTACTCTAACATAAGAGCTTGGATCTCTTTTTAAAATGCAGATTATTGACCTGGCAAGTTAATAGCTCTATTGTAATGATCTGAATTGTGCTAATTTGTTCTTAGCCAAGCCAACAGAATAATTATGTAAAAGGCAGTAAGAGCTTTCATTTTACCGACTATTGATAGTGGAATAATGACTATAACATCTGATTGATTTCCTTATCATACCATACAATGCATGACATTTCTCAAATACAATCATAGCAGATTTTTATTTGCTTTTATTTATTTTTATTTGCTTTTATTTTTTGCAATCCATAGGTTTTTATGGAGTGCAAACAACTGAATTTGGAATCAAGAGTGCAAGAAAAAGTAGTTGGGCTTAACATGTTTTTCACCAAATTAGTGGTATGCCATTTTTTTCTAATGGTAGTTTACCACTGAATAAATCGTTAAGTAATTATTAATTTGGAATGCTAATCAAGTACATAACAAAGCTGTTTTTATTCTCCATGTATATCAAATGTTGACATTTTGGTATTTTATGAAATAAAGTCAGAATGAAGTTATGTGCTAAAAACCTTCTTTATTCTGCTGAACCAATTGAAAGAAAATCAATTTTGTTTAGTCTATTTGATGACCATTTTCAATGAATATATATGAAAGGGTGAAAAATATTTCTCTATTATCTCAATTCAATTCTAATTCTTAAACTTCCATTATTTTCCCCTTAATTTTATACATATTATATATTGCCATTTAATTCCTTAACAGTATGTCTTTTAGAATTCTTGAAGCAATTACTGGATTTCCTAGCATTAAACTAACATAACCCGATCAACAGCATAAGATTACTCTTTCCATAATGGACAATTTGTATCAATATACTCAAAAGAGGTTATACTCAGAAGTAAGAAAGTGAGCTTCCCTTAGAGTTATTTCCTGACATATTATTATGTATATTTGCAAACTTCGAGATTAATGAGGATGTCATTAACAAGCAAATCAGAGGCACTTGATAATACATGCAGGGTTAGCTGACTGCCACTTTTAACAGGAAGTAATGTTGTCTCGACGTTCCCCTGAGGCCTAGAATGAATACACATCTGTAATTAATGTAAGAAGTGACTGGATGTCACATTTACTTTTCTCTTGCAGTGGAAGATCGTTTATCTTGAAATATAAGAAGCCCTACTCTTCAGAACAAATAGTTCAGACATAGTAGCTTAGGAAATCTGTTTCACAAAGCATGTTTGAAGCAGATCAAATAGGTAGGAACAGAAGCAGATCAGATATGTAGAATCCTTCTGAGTTCTTAATATTCAGGCTGGTGGAAAATTAAGCAGAAGAGCTAAATGAAATATCAACTCAGTTTCAATTTATTGTGGTCAAAGACAAGTACAGATAATGAACAAAACAGAATTTAAGGCAGAGTTAAAAATACATTTATAAAACAACCTAATTAATATCTGCAGGATCCAATTTGGGTTGGTCATCGGGACGAGAGGTTTGTCTTCTAAGCTTTAGGACTCATGCTGAAGCCCCTCTTCAAACTACATCTAAACACCCAAATCTACATATAAAAAGCTACACACAATAGCCACCATATAAATATCACACACAGAAAAGCCCAGAGCACACAGAGAAGTTCCCTGAAAATGGGCTCCAGCATAAGTCCAAAAGCTCAGAAACTTTGGGTCCTGGTAACCGACCCAGATTGGATCCTGCAACGTTATCCTGGGACACGTATATTCGCCTTCATTCATAATTAACATTTACAAATGAGATACAGCCTAATTTAATATTATAATGTAAATCCCAAAATTATATAAAATATGATATCTAAAATTACAACAAACTAAAACTATTAATATCAACAAAGTAAGAATATCTAAAATTTAAATGAATTATAGTTACAAAGAATGCATTGTAGGATATTGGCCCACCAAAGTTTGACGAATCTTCTGTGCTGCTGCACAAAACCTACTTATATGTGCTTCAATAAGGGGTACTTGGTCTATGAGCAGCATCTGGGCATAAGCTGAATCTGGGTAACCAGAATATCTAATAATCAGAGGCACCGTGAATCTTGTTTGGATGTCTCTGTAAAAGCAATGAAGATATTCTGTAGTTTCGACTCTCTAGAATCACAGGGGCAAAGCTTTTTAGCCAATGGAACTTGCAATATTTATCATTCAATACTGCAGAAGAAAGAGCACGGCATCAGGCAAGAGATAAAATTTTTTGATGGCTAAATGTTTCTAGCTGCGTAAGATAGCTGGCAGCAGTGACACTGTATCTGTTGTGTACTGGTGGAAGGAAAGTTGGAGCCTTTTCTAGATCTGTTTCCCTCTCTATATCCTTTATCCTCTGCTTCAGGTTTTGTTTCAGCTAATCATAGTCCATCTTAAGAACTGTGGAGGGAGAGAGACTTAAATTTGAAAGACTAGATTCAACAGTCTTGATCCATGTGGATTGAAAATTGTCCTGAAGAATTAATAGAGCTAAGCCTTGAGGGTAAAAGTAGAGCTCTAACCAAAGGTTTATAGAAGCTAGACACACTCTTGAGACAATTTTTATTATACCTTTCCCCACTTGTAGATGTGCATTTGAGACATAGTGTGCTATCTAAAGAACTGGTCTGATGCATTTGGAATGTACCCTTTCCAGAGAGGTGCAACAAAAACTGGGATGTCAACAGAGTCCCATAAAGGATCTGGGCTGGTGGCTTAGCCTGAAACAGCTTAAGTTCTATTAGAACATAATGTCCTCTCTTGGATCATTAAAAATTAACAATGGTCTTTGTCTAATATCCTCATTGTAGCCACAATGAGTTTTCCTCGAACCAGTGGCATGCATAATTACACCTAAATACTTAAAGCTAGCCACTTGTTCTATTTTATGGCCATTAGTGCTCCATAAACAGAGCTTTGGCCTTATGGCAAAAGCCAAAATCTTGTTTTTTTGATAGTTTATTACCATATCATCATTGTTGCAGTATGGGACTAAAGTTCTTAGAGCCCCTTTGAAGCCTATTGATGTTCTGGAAAGAACTACAACATTTTCTGCATTGTTGCACAGCAGGACAATGTTGTGATCCCCTAGTTTAGGGGATGGAAATTTGAATCATTTAGAGATCTCTCCATACCATTAATATAAAAACTGAAAGGTGGGAGGGAGGGGATAATATATCCTGGTTTTACCCAAATGAAATATCTGTATTCTGTGGTGAATATGGAGGATAACATGCTAGTTAGCTTTTACTATATAGGTATTTTCAAAAGCTTCCTAACAACCTTTGGCTAAAAAAAGAAAGATGGGCAATTGGACCAATGTGTAATTATCACCATGTAGTAACACAAAATTTAATTGCAAAACATTCTTTTAATGCTTTATAAGGCTTATACTATTTGTCTCCCTTACTTGTCTTTAGATTGGTCTTTATTGATGAGCATCAGTCCTTATTTCATATGTCCTAGAGTACAGTGTATGCCTTCTATTCAATTTATTCATGTTTCTAGAGAAGCATCACCATCATCAGTCACACAGAGTGCAACAAATGCCTGCCCCAATTACAATTTTTACACAAGCCTAAAATATAAATTATTACCTTTTCTTTATGTTGCAGAAATTCAAACATTTCTTTTATATGATTCCATGCCTCTTCATTATGTAATGGATTGAAAATAATCTTCATTTTACTTTAGATTATATGCTAGAGAACAACCCTTAGAGAAAGTATTAAGAAGTCACATGAAAGAAAGATAAATGATGCTGTAGCATCATATTAGTTGAAAGTCAACTAATGTAGCATCATATTAGTTGAAAGTCAATATCAGTCCATAAAATATAGTGAACTAAGAACACAGATTCTAAATAAAGGCTATACATTGCTTTTAAATTGGTTTTAATTAAACTATCAGTTAATTCTGCCATAATACAATATTATCAGTTCCCTGATCAAGGTACTGAGCAAGCAGCATGGTGACAAGATAAGTTGCTCTGTCTTCCTCCATATGTTTGTTGTTTCAAGTTTTCCATACTTTTAATTGGTTCCCTGTAGAATAAAATTTACAAGCATATGGTATGGAAAAATGCTGACATGTATTTGTTATCATATATTTTAATATGCTGCTAGTGGCACAGATCACCTAGGTTTAAATGTGATTATGAACTTACTTAGTGTAGACAACAGTGTTCAAATGCGAACCGTCTGCAGTGAACTAAAATTCACTCAAGTTCTTTTTGAAGCATTTAATGAAAAAGCAATTAGCCACATTTTTAAGGGTCTTGACTTAAGAGTTTTGCTGAAACAGATTTATGCTAGTAACTCTTTGAAAGACACATCTATAGTTAGTTGCAAATATAGTTACATCTACATCTATAGTTAGTTGCAAATATTTTACATGCAAAACATGTAAAATCTTGGGACCTTAGGTGAGGCCAATAGCCTCCGTATCAGTATTAAAAATATTTTAATATTTCAATGCAGAAAACAATGGAAGACTGGAATAAACCTCTAGCAAAATGGTAACATTCATATTGCTATGAATGTATCATGTTCATATGATATCGCATAACTTCAAACGAGCGCTAAGTGAACGCTCATAAATCGGGGATTACCTGTATATTACTTCCTTATTTTTCTATAACACTTTCCCCTATTAATTATCAGTTTTAGAGTATATATCCCCTATTTCACCATCAGCCCACTTTTAAGACAAAATGTGTAGTCGTGTTACAGTCTTGCTGTGGTTTCATGATGTTCAGTGGTAACGCTGACCAGAATTTTTCCAGTTAATTTCAAGAATATTTATTTTAACAAACCTTATTAAGTTGGAATACCTTCTTAATTTTTAAAAAGAAGAAACTACTTTTTTTTGTGAAATAGAATGTCACTGGAAGGGATTTAGACTACCAAATCCAATTCTTGCTCAAAGCAGGAATCCAGAATAAAATATCCCTGACAGTTATTTGTCTAGTCTCTGAATACATCTACTGCAGGACAATTAAGCAAATCCTTCTGTAATTATTTTTACAGTCAAACCTCTGTTTCTGTTGGGAAACTTTTCCTCACATTCAGTTGGGATCTGTCTTCCTGTAACTTCAAAATTAAAGACATTATTCAATGTTTTACCCTCTGGAGAAACAAAAGACATGTTTTTGACATTTCCTTCTGGTCACCTTTTTGCAAGGTTTTGAATAATTTTTCAGTTTCTCTTCATAAGGCTTAGTTAAGAACTTCTTGCTGTTTCCCATGGCTGCTCTATTACCTCCTATTTTTATTCAGAATTTCAATCCCTGGTGCAATGGAGGATAGTAGTCATTGAATTGGGATGAGCAAACAGTTTTGGGCTAAGCACCACATTTATTTTTATGTACCATTTTTAGAGATGCATTTAAAAAGAGGTTGGGGGGAAAGATGGCAGGATTTAGATTTAGAGCAAAAATGGAAATTAAAATCTAATAATCAAATTCAAGAATAAACACAATCAATATTCTCTTTTGACAGACGCTTTTAAAAAGTCCAGCAGAATAATGAGATAGGATAGTAGCTTCTGATACATGATTTTCCTGCCCATTGGCCAATATTTATTGTTCTAAAATAGATATTAAATTTCTATGAACCAGTTACATACAGAATTCCTAAAATGTAAACTGTCCTTTAATTATTTATATCCCTGCTTAATATTTTAGAGAGAAGGCGCAGTTAATTCAGGGATTGTTTGTTGATTCTAATAACCAAGCATCCTACACCACTTGCAAAAGAGACATCAATTTTGTAGCTCTAAAGCTTCAAAGGCAATCGTTTTTGTTTAAGCCGAAACGCATTAACAAATAACAGCAATATACCAATAAAGTTTGGTTTGGTTCCAATGACTTAGTGAAGAGCAGGCCAACATCATTCATAGAGGGGAAAGGGTCACACTGCTACATTAAAATATTTGCTGGCCACTAAAGCACAGTTGGCATGCCAATCAGTTGTTCAGAGGGTAGTGGAGAAGCAATAGCAATGGAGCTGGCAGTGTTGGTGCTGGAGGTACTTTGCAGCATGTCTTTCAGGGTGGAGGTGATTGTGAAAGCCTAGGCAGTGGCCACAGATCTTTTTTGATGGTGACATTTGGCTGCAGTAGATTGGTTGGGTTTTCAAAAAATACTGCAAGTTACACAAAGCTGCTTGGAATATGTTGTGTAGGTCTGGTTTAGAGGAATGTGTAGATACTCTCAAGAAGGACTGCAATTAAGGCAAGGAAAGGAGGAGGCATGAGAAAGAGAACAATCTTACTTGGTATAAGAAAGGGCAGAAGGAAACTTCTTTGACTTTCAAGATTCTGTTATTATACTCTGCCATAATACATTCCTGTGTTCCTTGCACTGTCTGTTTGCTTACCTGGCCTATTTCAAAGAGCTGGCACTTGGTGATTGGCACTCATCCATTATGAGAATGTTTATATTCAGTTGGAAACTCTTCCAGGTTTTAGAAGGTGGTACTAGTGTGGAATGCAACACCTCACCATCTAATTGAGGAGGGCTTGAAATAAAATACTCTGCCAATCCATTGTTACCTATGTAAATTGATTACTTTTCTTGCTATCTTCTATAGAGCAAACCTTAATCAATCAAGTCTTATAGTTCTATAAGCAACTGAAAACTGCATCAACACAAGAAATCAGAAAAAATGTGTTTAGGTACACATACCAACAATAATTTAATAAATAGCTTAAAGTGGGTGAAGCCATCTCACTGTGAGAATATGATCTCTGAGGGACTTGCCAAAACTCAGATTTATTTTCTAACCTTCTCTCTTGCATTTTGCTCATTCAATATACCCCATTCACCCCATGGCAACAATTTGAGATAGGCCAGATCAGGAAACAGACATCACAAGTTATACTAAGACTCTATAGATATAAACTAGAATCTTGTAAGTCTGAAATAATTTCTCCTTCCCTTTCTCTTATATCAAAGTGTAGCGCCACCCCAGTAGGGACCGCTTAAGTCTGGGCCCTCCCAATCTCGCCTCCAAGTGGCCACCAGCCCAAAGAGGTCTCTCCCGTTGGCACCTCTGCCTAACAGGGCACATAACATGGTGGTATTCAGTCACGATCGGTAGCCACGCACATGGGACAGTGATGGTCACTCTCTCTCGACAGTGACTCACTTGGGATGATAGTGGTTGATCTCAGGCAATAAGAACTTACAGGGAAGATGGTAGTCAATCTCTAATGACAACAACTTGCCCAGAACAATGTTAATCAGCCTCTGGTGACGGCAATTTGCCTAGAATGATGGCGGTCAGTCTCTGGTGACAGCAACTTGCCTAAAACAATGGCGATCAGTCTCTGGTGACAGAAACTTGCCTAAAGCAATGGCAGCCGGTCTCTAGTGGCAACAACTTGTCCAGGATGATGTTAATCTGTCTTTGATGACAACAACTTGCCCAGAACAATGGCAACCAATCTCTGGTGCTAGCAGAGGCCTCCCTTGTCTGCTTTCCTCACCCCTCTCTGACCTCACTCCATGTAATCCCTTTTTATCTCCCCCAGCTGATCCTATAAAGAAAAAAACCCCTTACCTCCCACTAAAAGACATATGTCAAACTCTTCCCTAACTCTCCCTCTGCCTAACTTACTCCAACGAGGGAAAGGAATTAAAACTCCCCAAACTACCCTCTTTCCCTCTCTTTGTCTGGCCTGCCCGCAACAAAAGAGAAAGAAACAATAAAACTTCACCTTTCCCCACCCCTCACTCTCATTCTCTCTCTCACTGCCTGGCCTGCTTCAAGCAAACAGCTCCAAACAGCCACCCTCACCCTCTCTCTCTCTCTCTCTGTCTGGCCTGCTTCCAGAAAACGGCTCCAGAAGCTACTCTCACCCTCTATCCCTTCCTGCCTGGCCTGCTTCAAGCAAACAGCTCCAGCAACTACTCTCACTCTATCCCTCCCCCTTTCATCCAGCTTGCCTGTAACGAAGCAAAAAAAGCAAATGCGAAAACCCCAGCTTCTTACTCTCTCTTCGATCAGCTGGCTCAGAACAGCAAGCTCCACCAAGCCTTCTCTCTTCCTCCCTTCTATTGGCTTCCTCCTCCTTTTTCTTCCCTCCTCCGAGCCCCAGCCCGCCACCAGACCCATGGCAGCTGCCGGAGCTCCTCATCTTCCTGCCTAATCGGCAGGGCTCCTGCAAAGCCTCTCAGCTGACCCCATTCTCACTCCAACTCCGCTACAAAAGCAAGACAAGACAGGACAATCATGAATTTCTTTCTCACTCTTTCCTGTTTCCTTAGGCTAACCTTTTGTTCCACTAAAAATCCCCACATATTTTTTTCCAATGTCTGAGTTCTTCTATTCCTCTCCTTGCTTTTACACAGCCATTTCTCTCTCGCACACAGACACAACATACATATTGTATATTGGAGACAGAAACATGTATGGCATAAATATTTTGAGAAAGAAAAACTAGGTGAGTCTAATAGTCACTGCTTTTGAATTGATGCTTTCTATTTTTTTTAGTAAAACTTGCCATTGTTGTTTTCCCCAGCAGTTATAAGTCAATTGTTACTGTAGGATTACTCTACATCACAGTGAATTTTTTTTGCAAAACTAGAAAGAAAATTCATGAGTTAAGATTTGTCTGTGCAACATCTCATTCTCTTTGTGTGTGAATTTATAGAACTATGGGAATTCATGCTAAGCAACATAATTGCCTTAGAATGTTTTATTTGAACACATAGAGAACATTTCATATTTGAAAGCATGGGAAAGACAAAAGGAACTTGAATCCTACTACTGATTCCAAAATCATGAGCACCTAAGTAAAGAAGTAGATTCACAGACTAAATTATGAAAGGTTGGTTATCTGAAAGACAAGGGAGAAGAAATATTTTCAAAACATTGAATTAATGAGGTAGGTAGGTAGGTAGGTAGGTAGGTAGGTAGGTAGGTAGACAGACAGACAGACAGACAGATAGACAGATAGAGATAGAGATAGAGATAGAGATAGGCAGGCAATGGGCATGCAGAGTTGGGAAGCAAAATAAAATGGAAATTTTAGAGAGTTCAATTTTTGAGGAGGAAGAATAATACATGCTGGGCAGTATGACACAAGTAGAGTTTTTGTTCCATGTTGGATCACGATGAGATGGTGTTACTAGCTGCTGAAAAGTGAATTGAGTGGGGTGTGTTAAAAGAGAATATGCATGCATTACAGCAACTTGTTTTGATTACTTGGTTTATGAAAGATTTATAACGTAATTGCAGTAATGTCTTTGTTTTATAATCAGATAGAGACAAGGTAACAGTCTGTTTGATTTTTTTTGCAATCATAAAGGCTGAAAATACTCTTTGTTATAAAATGTCACTATAACTTTTTTTTGTTTAGATCTTAATAAAACTCAGACATTTGCATTCATTTGGGTATGTATTCCATTTATCTCATGGCAGAAACTAAGGCATTTCAGGGTGAACTAGGGATGGGCATTGGGAGTGGTTCTAAGAGATATTTTATTCCTTTGTTTGTTTAATAAATTAGTATATTCCCCCAATTTACACATAGGTGGCTTAAGATGTTATGTTCCTAAGTTGAAGTTGTTGAAAAATAAATTATCCTACAAGGATTAATTATATTTTATTTTTTAAAACTTGAACTAATTTCACCATTCTAGAAACCTAAGAATGTAGATGCTAATGTGAAGTATTCCAGAGTAGATGAAATAAGAGTGGTGCTAAATCTTTTAGTGGATTTTGTTATGACAAAGTAATTTTGCATCCTCTGTATGACTATCAATAGAAGGACTAGTTCTTACTTTATATAAGTGTAAGGAGATGGTGTACAGCTGATTGCCATGCTATCATATTTTGTGTAATTTATTGACAAATGGTATAAAGAATTATTAGACATTGGTACATGTTTGCAATAGATATACTTAATATCTCTGGGAGAAACTGTTAACCAGATATGCTTACAGTCTGCAGAAATGGCTACTGTATAATCAACTTATTACCTCATTTCTATTATTCTCATAACATTTTATTTTGCTATATTAAATCAAATAATAACTACTTGATTTTTTAAAATGAGACTGTTTGATGTCTCATCAGCACTTGTCTTTGATCACTTTTTAACAACTGCATTATTTGACAAACATATTTTGTTTATGTAGTTGAACAGCCTGATTTTCTAATACTGTATTACTTCTTTTTTATAGAGAATGATATTGATAATATATTTTTTACATCTTTACAAAGGTATGCATGAAGCTGCAGAAATACAGTGGGCAGACATATTTCTTTTTCATCTTTTTTACAGAGAATTTAAAATAGTTAGGAATGGATGTGCTTTTTTTCTTTAGACATATATTGCAGTAGTTATTTCAATATCTCCACTATGTCTTGCACCATTAATTGTTATACTTAATGTTTTCTTCTGAATCTGTTTAGTTTGCCTCAAGCCAAGTCTACTTTGTCTTTTGTAATATTTTGTGATTTGGCCTGTCCATATGGACTTTTTCTTCTTAGCTTAATTCATTTAAATCACACATTTACTAAGTAATATTAATGCAATATGCAAAAACATTTATGGACGTGGGTATAATCAGAGGGACCAGACTCTAAATTACCTCTTTGAAATAATAAATCTCCAGGCATATGTAAAATCAAGAGCAGCACTTATTTTTTTCTCAACTGCTTTAAAACTCATAAATTTGGTACTCAATGCTTTTTGACATTAACATTTTGCCTCGGTATTCATCATTTGTTTGGTACTCAATGTACAAGCTAAAACTTGTCAGTGTCAGCTGCCTTGTAGCTCACTACATTATTCCTTACGGTAAACATTTGTTTGGTACCCATTCTTTTTCCTACTCATTGCACCTCCCAGAACTAATTCATGATGAGTACCGAGAAACCATTGTAATGGGGAATTATAGTCTGTTTAGAACTAGAGGCATACACGATAAGTCCCTGACATAAAAAAGAAGAGAGAGGATATAGCAGGGATGTCAAACTGCCAGCCCGTGGGCCGGATGCGTCATGCCAAAACCGCGCTGACCCCATTGCTGGCAATGGAAAAAAGTCACGATACGTCACGACACGTCACATGACATTGCGAGTTTGACACCCTTGGGATATAGGAATGACTTGGATTATTTCTGCTTGTTCACTGCTGGTCTGTGACTGTAATAAAGGTTGTTCTATGTTCTTTGCTTGTTCATATAGATAGAACTATAGTTTCTCTAACATTTGAGCTGGGCTTCCACCTTTGTTATATCATTTCTAGTCTCATATGTACCAAGCAGCAAAGATGTCCTGCTACTATCTAATAAATAAATTTGGGTTTTGGGGTTTGTTTGTTTTTTGCTGTTTCAAGAAGTAACATATGTCTGCATTCCTTAACCACTTAAAATTGACTTTTGTTTTAGAGTCGCAATAAACATTTGGATAAAGTACACGTAGTCCTTGGAAAGAAATCCTGTGATTTGGATTCACTTATTTCTGCTTTAGCTTATGCCTACTATCTTGAAAAGGTAAATATTTTGTATGTCATTATGACTCAATCATTGTAACTCCATTATCATATAAATATTAGTCATTTATATAATAGCAAAACTGATTTAATGACTGGCTATTTGTTTTAATCTCTGATGTTTGTCTAATAACTGTAGCACCGTTATCCCAAAATTATTTTACATATATAATTTTTCTAAATCTAGAATTCTGCTCTAACTATTCCATATAGTTTTCCTTATAAACTGTTTTTATACTTAAAATATTTGTTGCATAGAGATTCATTTTGCTTACCCACACATATCCACTGAGTAAAACTGCATAGTTTTTGGTGGATGCATACAATTTTTTCCCCTACTCCTTCCATGAACTATACAACTGAAAAGAAATTTGCTGTCAAAACTGATCTCCCAGGACTGGTATAGTATCTTTTTTGGGCCTCTTGGTTTGGCCCATAGATATATCTATAAACCAGGTCACTAGAGTTTGTTCAATAAACCATGTTTAAAATAAACCATAATTTATCATGATATGTCTATTTTGTGCATTTAGAGTAAAATTGTATCTTGATGTATTTATTGTTGGAGAAAAAAAATCTTTGGTTACTTTAGAATGATACCATTTTATCAGACATGAGCACTGGGTGCTTTAATATTCATGTATTATAATAAACCTATACTGTACTGTTTTTATTCATGAAGATGCTTGCATAATATCTATTCCACTTCATCTGTTTCTGGGCTGGAAAAAATGTCAACTATAAAGTTGCAGTGAAAATTTTTCCAAGGAATCAGACATTTCTCATGGAAGTGCAAACTTGATTCAGGGTGTGGTTTCAGTTCGTAATGAAACTGTTATCCTCACCATTGGAGTGCTTTCTAATTTCCAGGAATTCTCTTGATGTAGGTCAGTCCACCTAACATCGTATGTTTGCCAGTACTGAATATATCAAGAAGAGAAATCTGCTACCACCCAGAAACTAGATTTATTTTGGAGGAGCTGAATATCCCAGAGTCTCTCCATATCTTCCGTGATGAAATCAATTTGTATCAACTGAACAGTGAAGGGAAATTGCTTCTTACTCTGGTGAACAGCAGTACATTGACAAGGTATCATCCTGAATTCCTTATTCATCGTTGTTGTTGTTGTTGTTGTTGTTATTATTATTATTATTATAATCATCATCATCATCATCATCATCATCATCATCATCATCATCAAACCTGCTTGAACAGATTCATGTACATCCCAAGGGTGCTTTTCCAAACAACTATGACCTGGATGATGGAGAATCTCCATAGACAGATTCATGTACTTCTAGACATCCTCTTTCCTTGTAGTTTATCTTATTCTTGGATAAATTACTGGTGACTTTATTTTGAAGCTTTTGCATCACAAAATGAAACTGATATTCACAAAATGTTATAGTATTCAAAGGATAATGAAATGTTGGAGTTGGAGATAATTTACTCAAGACTTATTCATTGATCTCTATCTGCAAAGTCCTGCCTCTGTTTAAGAAACCTATTAGATATTCTTTAAGTGATGCATGACATTTCAGTTGGAATTAAGTGTGCAAACCTAAATTAAATGTCAGTTTTATAAAAATGGCACCAGCAAAAGGAGAAGAGTAGTAACACTAAGAGTAATATTTTTCTTTCCTACTGTAGGTTTTGGGGAAAAAAAATACCTTATCTTAACCTGGAATATCCTTTAAGGGAACATTTGCCTCCAGTTTTTATTAGGTTTTCACACAAAAAGTGTACTAATTTGTAACAGGGTATTTTTCGCATGATTGGTGTAGTGGTTAAAATACCAGGCCAGAAACTACTTGTACAGAATATACACAAATGAAATAATGAGCAATTTTTAACATTTTTCTTTTATAGTGAAGATAAAAATTTAGAATCAGCGGTTGTCAAAGTCATCATCCCTGAAGAGCAAAATGAGTTGTTAGGATCTGCTTCCTGTCTTGTAGCAAAAGAGCTTGTCCGAAAGGCACCAGAATTAATCACTCAGCAACTGGCTCATCTCCTCAGAGGTGAGAGATGATTCTTTATATTAAATACTGAAAAGTTTAATGGAGTGTTTCTGCATCCACTCATGCAGTCAGACTGTGATCCATTCTCTGGTTAACAATCCTTTTTAAAACCCTAGGAAGCTGCTAGAAACAAGCAGGGTGTAAAGCAGGGGTCCTCAAACCTGGCCACTTTAAGACTTGTGGACTTGTGGGAGTTGAAGTCCACAACTCTTAAAGTGGCCAAGTTTGAGGACCCCTGGTGTAAAAAGTTTGTCACGTATTATGCAGAATATTAAAAGTAGGCATGGCTGGAGTGTTTGTTGTATTGTTAGATACCAGTGTTACGTGCAGGTAAGAACCAAAGTATCTCTCATATAGCTCTATTTCTGATATATGTGGGATTAAGGAAATAATGCCACAAGAAGTGTAATACTTTCTTCTTCTTCTTGTGCCATATCCGTTATCGGACGTTGGCGATCATGTTGCCGATCCTGTTTTTATCAGCAGCCGCACGAAAAAGTGCTGCTGAGTTTTGTCCAAACCAGTCCCTTAGATTTTGAAGCCACGATGTTCTTCTTCTGCCTGGACCTTGTTTGCCTTCAATCTTTCCCTGGAGGATTAAATGGAGTATGCCGTATTTTTCTGGGTGTTGCATCACATGTCCGAAATATTCTAATTTTAATTTTTTAATTGTTTCGATGATTTCCCTTGGCTTTCCCAGGCGGCTTATCACCTCCTCATTTTTGATCTTGTCAACCCAGTTTATACGTAACAGTAGCCTGTAAATCCACATTTCAAATGCTTCTAGTTTCTTCAGGTGGCCTTCTGTCAGAGACCAACTCTCTACTCCATAGAGTAGGATTGAAAAAATATAGCATCTGACAAGCCTGATTTTCATAAGTGTTATACAGATTGTCCTAAATTTACAACCACAGTTGGAACCAAGGCAGCTGTTAAATGAGCCATGCCCAATTTTATTACCTTTTTGCTGGGGTTGTTAAGCAAATCGCTGCAGTTGTTAAGTGAATCATACCATCGTTAAGTAAATCTGCCCCCCCTCATTGATTTTGCTTATTGGAAGCTGGCTGGAAAAGTCATGAATGGTGATCACATACCTAACCAAAGAGAGAAGCAACCTAGAACTAAGGATAAATTTCCTGACAGTTAGAACAATTAATCAGTGGAACAACCTGCCTCCAGAAGCTGTGAATGCTCCAACACCATAAGTTTTTAAGAAGAGCCTGGACAGCCATTTGTCTGAAATGGTATAAGGTTTCCTGCCTGAGCAATGGGGTTGGACTAGATGACCTCCAAGGTCCCTTCCAACTTTATTATTATTATTATTATTATTATTTATTATTATTATTATTATTATTATTATTATTATTGTTGTTGTTGTTGTTGTTGTTTTTGTTGTTGTTGTTTTTGTTGTTGTTGTTGTTGTTAATAATAATAATAATAATAATAATAATAATAATAATAATAATAATAATAATAATAATAATACATGCCAGTTGCCAGATGGCTGAATTTTTGATTGCATGACCATGGAGATGCTGCCACGACTGCAAGGCAAAGACTGGTTATAAGTCACTTTTTTCCAGTGCTATTGTAACTTTGAATAATCGCTAAACAAATGGTTGTAAGTTGAGAACTATATGCATGATGCCTTTGAACAGTTATATTAGTCTAAATTTGTCTGCCATTCCATTTTGACAACTTGTGCTGATGCAGAATTTCTTTAATATGTAAAATCATACTATTATACTTCAATTAACCCTGAAATGTTATAGGATGCTATGTTAGCTTTCTCCTCTTATGGATTAAATTAATCAAAAAAATTTTGAAGGTTGAAATAGCCAAAGTTAAGGAATTTGACGACACCGATCCAACTTTGGAAGTAAACTGTTACTTATTCTATTCTTTCCACCCAAGATTACAAAATTGAACATTTCCTCCATGCTGTTTATGATATTATTGTCTATGCACAGTGTTTGTTCCCAATTCAGATAGAATCGGCAGAGAGATATCAGCAAAACTGGCAAGTGTTTCTGCATGGTGATGATGTATATATCCAGTAGACATACAGATTATATGACTGGAAAAAAAATAAGAAAGTGGAAGTTGGGCCATTTCTGCAATAAGTAAAATGATAATTAGTTTTAGAAGGATAGAGAAGAATAAGTGAAAAACTTAGAAAATGAAGGCAAATATACATGTCCCAGGATACTGTTGCAGGATCCAATCTAGGTTAGTTACCAGGACCAGAGATTTAGTCTTCAGAACTTTTGGACTTCTGCTGGAGCTTATCCTCAGGAAACTTCTCTCTAACAGAGCGTGTGCTTTGGGCTATTCTATGCATCATATTTATGTAGTGCCTAGTTGTGTGTGGCTTTTTTTTAATCTGAAAAACTTACCTTTAAAAAAAGAAGTGTGAGAAGAACATCACTGAAAAGCAAAGACAAGACTAAGAATATACAATAATTGCCATAATTTTACCAGCCCTGCAAGATACTTTTTCTCTGGAAAATTAGATTCATGGGAGGTTAAAAAGGGAGCCAAGCAATTGCTTAACTTATTCTGGAAACTTTGCCTTCATTTTGAAAAGATTTTGTTCAGGAGTTGCTAAATTTGATTTGTTCCAGAGAATAGCATAATTACATTCACTGTATGATTACTATTGAGCTAAGTCATGTTAAGAAATTGAGCAAGCTGTGGTACAGAAGAAGAGCAGTACTGAAGCTGCAGCAAATACAGGAAGCAATGTAATCAAATGAATGAACAGACTTAAGAAAAATGGACCTTCTTCCTCTGCCTACACAATTTACATTCACAAAAATAAATATATGAATCAGTATGATTCAGAAAAATAAGCACAGAGATGGGGCTTGCCTGCCATTACCACAAGCAATGGCTGTAAACTAGGAAAATAATCCAATATAATATGTGCAGAGGTAATTATTATGTGAGGTAGGTTTCATATTTTAAGTAATTTTTAAAGCTCTGTTTTTCAGTGGCACTCTTGCCAATTCTCCATCTACGCAATAAATTAATTCTTCCCAGTAGACTCCAGCAAAGCTGCCTCAAGATTCACTATACTTCAAGACAGGCTCTGCTGTTACTTGAGCTCTGCTCCAGTTTTGGATTTATGCCAGAAGCAAACAATTAGAAAACCTGCTGGAGACCTGAACCTGTATCATCTTATTTCCCCAGAGGTGGCTACTGCAGAACTCTTGCCAAACTCAGGACCCATTAAATTGCTGAATCATTACATTTTTGGCTGCAGCCAGCTGTCAAGGATATAATTTGGTAACTGATTGTCAAGTATCTTGAGCCATTGCATTCTCTTCTGTTTGTTTATATAAGGCCATAAAGGATGCCACAAGGTGCACAGATTGTAACATAAATAAAACAAATTTAAGTGAGGAAAATGTTATTACAGTACAAGTAAACTGTAGAACAAACATGACATCCAGTTGTCAAATAATATGACAGAGACTGCGTTATTTTTTTTTTAGCAGCTTGTACTGAATATATGTGTTAAAAATGTTTTTTTAAAGAGCTTGGGAAGACAACCTGCATGTTTAAAATGTGAAACAGATTCACAAAAGATGGTTATAAAAAACAGCTGAGAAATGAGTTCGGAGAAGGACCTAGGCTTTGGAACAAGAACACATCTGTGGGTCGTGGAATTGTTAAAGAAAAATGTGTGGAAGTCATTCCTTAGAAAGTAGGAACAGAAAGTGGACACCAAAGTTAAAAAAAAAAGAACTTAAGATCTTTAATATTTTGGGAACAAGAAATAAAAAGAAGTACAGATTCTATTTTGCTGTGTTATAAAGACATTAATGAGTAGAATTACTCTGTGACTGTCAGGCAAATTCACCTGGCATGCTGATAACCTAGTCTGCAAGATACCAAAATTCCAGGATTATGGTGGAATTTTACTTACATACTTATACTCATTCATTCATTCATTCATTCAGTCATTCATTCATTCATTCATATTTGCATAACTATCCATCTAACAAAATGTGACTGTGGGTAGTTCACAAAAATTTTAAATTAATAATAATATAAAAAGCAATTAACTAAAATGTAATATTACAATTAAAAAAGGCAAGGAGAGAGTGACAGATGGAGTGTGACCTTGGAGCCCCCAAGCCTGATGATATAGCCAAGTCTTCAAGGGTGTGAAAAGTTAACAGGAATGGATCCTGACTGATCCATAAGGAGGGGCACCTTTGCAGGAAAGTCCACCTCTGGGGTCCTGCCAGATGTAGCTCTTTAGCAGACAGGATCTGCAACATATTCCTTCTGCCAGATTTGATGGGATGGGCAGATGAAATTTGGAAGGGGCAGTCCCTCAAATAACCTGGCCCAGGCCATGAAGGGCTGTAAAGATCAAAACCAGGACGTTGAACTGAACCCCAAAATTGCAATTTAATGCAATTTATGAAGCAGGGGTATAATGTGTGCCATTCTAGCTGAAGGTTTTGGATACTTTTCAAGGGCTGACCCATGTAGAGTATATTACAATAGTCCCCACTCATACCCTGGAAGATCACCAGGGAATAAGTGACTGTGAACAAAGATTCCCAATCTAGGAACTGGCACAACTGATACTACATAAGGCTATGCAAAGTCCTCCCTGGTATGACTGCTACCTGCTCTTTGAGCAGGACACTTGACTTGAGAAGAACTTCCAAGTTGCATATCAGAATTATAATGGTGCAGTGCAACCCCATCCAAAATCAAAGATGATATAGTACCAGGAATGGAAAGCCCCAAAATCTAGAGCCACTCAGTCCTGAAATACGATTGATGGCAAAACAAAACAAAACAAAACAAAAAAAACCAGAAGAGGTTGATGTCTTTCAGCTATTGCTTTGGGGCTTATATAAGTTGCTCTAAGAAGTTGCACTTGGGTTAGTACAATTTGGTTGGTGTGATCAAACTGGTTCCATCTATATTTTTGTTAGTCTTCAATTATGAGATCTTAGAGCACTCCTTCACACTTTTTTGGGGAAACCTATGGGATGGCAGATTAGGCTGTTAGCCCCTATTACTGAGATTTGAAATACTGTATATTATTGTGTTCAATGCATACATTGCACTCACATGGTAGGCAGTAATAATATTTATCCCTCTCCCTGTACCTTGCTTGCAGTGGAACAATTACACAACAAAAGACTTACAGTTACCAATGCGATTGCAAGTCACATACAATGTACATTTCTATTTTTTAATAGGTACTTAAAAAAAACCTAGATTATTTGTTCCAGTGTGGTAATTAGGAACCCTAGTTTTGTAAAATAAAATCCGTTAGACTCTAATTTCTATTCCTCTTTTATTTCTGCTGGAGGTAGGCGAATCTGCCTTGCCCACAGCCCTTTCCATCTCCTGCTCAACTCACTCCTACCTTGCTTGTTTGCCTGCTAATAACAATACTTACCCACTATGACAATGATGTCATGATGTGCATTTCCTGACCTAAATATCTTTTTCTAGCCCCTCTTGAAGCAAGATTTGGGCTGGAAAGGGAGAGTGGCAGAAGGCAACATTATAAGAACCATCTGGCTGGTTAAGTAAGAGAAAAGTAGAACGAGTAAGTTTGGATGCTTCTTTGCATCCTCTCTGCTGCCCGATGGTACAAAGTCACCTAGCCCAAGAATTTATATCTCACCTTAACTGATATTCTAAACTTAGTTGCCAAAAGCTGGTGTGCAATTATTGCTCAATTCACTATCAATAACAGAATTACATTGGGTTGACAAGTAATAAATTAAAATAAAATTAATTAAATCATGGTACCATGGCTGTATTGAAGCAGTTTTCTTTATCTTCTTTATTATGTACAGTTAAGCTCACAAGTCAGTGTGGATATTCTTGCCAGCTTTAATTCTAAAGTAATGAGCCTTTGTTGTTTTACTTGGTAATTTGAATATGATAATTTAAACTATTTGATATTATCTTTTTTCTTAGCTTATTTCTCAGAACATTATCCAGATAGTTTAAGCTGTCTAAAGCCATTTTGGACATCGATGTTCATTTATAAACAATGATAACCACAGTATTTCAGACTTCTTTATATTTGTAATTACTTAGAGACCAGTTGATATGAAACCATCATAATTTATGACCACTATTGCATCATTCAAAAATCTGGGCAATATCGTACATATTATTAGACACAGCAAAACGAAAGCACTGCAACCGATCCAGTGTTCAGCTAAATTTTATAATTGTTTGGTAACTTCAGAAGGTGCAATTTCTGATGGTGTTGATTGTGGTTTTCTTTTTGGAGTGCTTACAATTTTCCACGACCTGCATTTGTTTCTAATGATTATGGTAAGGTTTCAAATGGTGATTATTTCTTACAATGTATTCTGCAACTTGATGTCCTCCAAATGTGCTGAGTGTTGCCTGAAAATCAAACTAGACATGACATGAGACATCTATACTGAAATTATACTATTATACTATTTTTGCAAAAAAGTCATTGATAGAGGCATATATAGATCAGTGGAAGACTATTAGTTTGCTGGGAGTAGGTGGATATGGATTGAAAAGATTTCAACATTAAAATTGCCTAAAGTTGTCCTTGGCTATAGCAAAAGTATGGCCTACTGCCATTTTGAATCTTTAAGTAGTTTACAAAACACTTTTTTGTACAGTATTGTTGGCTTCTCCCTACATGGAAAATAGCAGTTGTTTTGAACAGGGATGAAGGATGGTTAATTTTGATTCTTCACTACAGAACTGATAATGTATTTAAACAATTCCTAGTTCGTTCGTTCGTTCGTTCATTCATTCATTCATTCATTCATTCTTTCAAGCTACACTAATGTATATACATATATCTATAGTGTATCCTGAAAATATTAAGAGATGTATTTTTTCAAACAATAAATTAAACCACAGAAATTTGCAGCTGGATGGTGTGCAAAGTACAAAAGCTTTGTAAATTAAAACAGGTAAATAGTGAAATGTGATAAAATAAATAAATAAATAAAGTTTTATCAGGGAAACTGCTGTCTGGAGATATGAAACATTATTGAGCTAGGTAGCAAAATAGTCTGATCTGTCATATATATTCTTATGATGAAAAGTCTCCTTTTGTGATGGTATTGTGGAAAACCTGAAACAATTAATATGTAAAAGCTCTTAGCAATTCAAAGGTTAATCCATTTAGAGACATTCTGGAGCTGAGCAGCCAACAAATTTAATAAATAAATAATACATAAATGCAGGTATTTAACCTTCAGAAACGTCCCTTGGCTTTTTAATATCATCCATTAATATATGTTGCTGTATTCTTATTTACACAAATTACTTTAATAACATTATACAGTAGATGGGGAAATTACACTTTGGGAAAAATTCTTAGTTCACTTAGAAGGAAGGCTAATTATTAGGTAGCTTTAAGGATTTTTTCCCCCTTTATTTTTCTGCATAGCTCAGCACTGGTACAGTATTATAATGTTATCAAGCAATCCCTTTTAGGCACGTATAGATATTTTTATATTACTAGCTATATTTTAGGCAATAGTTTGTCTCATAGGTTAACAAGAGGCATATAGACATTTCTGCTTGAGGGAAAACTTCTCAATTACTGGGATTACATAACGCTAATTGTAGTATAGGTAGTCCTTGATTTATAACCATTCATTTAGTGATCATTCAAAGTTACAACAGCACTGAAAAAAGTTACTTATGATCATTTTTCACACTTACAACTATTGCAGCTTCCCCATGGTCACATGATCAAAATTTAGATGCTTGGCAACTGACATGCATTTATGACAGTTGCATTGTCCCAGGATCATGTGATCCCCTTTTGCAACCTTCCGACAAACAAAGTCAATGGGGAAACCAGATTCACCTAACAACTATGTTACTAACTTAACAACTTCAGTGATTCACTTAACAACTGTGGCAAGAAAGGTCATAAAATGGGGCAAAACTCACTTAACAAATGTCTCACTTAGCCAAATAAATTTTGGGCTCAACTATGATCGTAAGTCGAGGACTACCTGTATTCCCTGGACTGTGAAGATACATTTTTCCAATTTAAAAGCAAATGATTTCTTTGTGGTAAGAAATCATCTGTAGGAAAAAGATATTTAAAAAAAATATAAACATTTAATGTGAAGAAATGTGACAGAAACTACTGGGAATAATCAAGAATGAAAACAAATGATAGCTATTTCTTTAATAATCATTTACATTATTTAATAAGTTAATTGTAATAGTTGCCTTTTTTAATGGACTAATTTCTTTTAAAAAAAAAACTTCAGGGAGCATTCTCTCAAAAATCATGGACGAAGATGCCCTCAAGGTTCCTGAAGAACAGGAAGAAGTTCTTTCATGTTTGGAGGAGAAATTCCCAGAACTTTCACCCCGAAAAGACATTATCATCTTCCTTCAGGAAGCACAGCTACATGCTGATGGTACAGCATTGCCTTAATTTTTCCCTTTATTCTTTATTTGAGCTGTCTGACACTTTCTTATTAAATGCATTCTTTATTTGAATAATGAGTAGTAATTGCTGGCTTAGTTCCTAGTCTAAATTTTGGCTACAATTAAACAACACAAGATGTGAGATATGTCTCCATATATTTGGCTTATTTTATGTTGGCTCAGGACCAGCCATTTTGAATCAGCAATTCTGAAAATGCTTAGAATAGAGCTTTTGTTCTTTTATTGCATCAAAATGTTTCCACTATATATGGACAAGAAGATAATACTTTGGGGAAATATCTGGAAGTTGGTATAGATATAGATATACAGTAGATCAAATATTTAATATATTGAAAGCCAGGTTTCAGAAGTCCTGAAATGCAAACACAATATGGACTCCATCTTCTCTGTACACCCCAGTGCTACTGTAGTTCTCTCTGCAGTGGGTTGTTATTCACTGAATCTCTACACGAAACAGGTCTGAGTAAAATATTAAGCAATAAATATGATCTGATTACAGAGTAAATGTGAAGTTCCTGTAAAGCTGCTGCCCCTCCTTCATTCCTCTGTATCAGAATCCTTATATTACAGAAATTGTTCTTGACTTGAAAGGAAATATATTCCAACAGATTCCTATTATGTGTGCATTGATAGATACTTTTGGTCATCTAGTTTTATCTGAGAAGCATAGATGAATCTTGTTGATGTCAAAGGGCTTTTGAAGTATCATGTTTTCTGGGAAGAAAATTAGAAATCTTACTCCTTCTCTTGTGCATGTGTGTATACACACAGACAAACATATACTTAGCAAAAATGTTTTTAAGCAAAAAATGAATAATTTTCTATCTCTTCCACAGAGCTGGGGATTGAGGAAGCTTTGGTCAAGGATCTCAAAGAGGTATCAGATGGAGAAATAAAAGTAGCAGTTAGTACCATATATATCAATTTAGAGGTAAGGAAAAATGAAACTGGAGGCTTTTGCCTGAAATTACCTGAAGAGTAATTCTTATATTTTTTTTATTGCTATATGGATTTTTTAAAACTGTTGATGGATTTCTTTTGACTTAATGTGTGTTGCCAATATTCTAGAATAGCTTTTTCCAATGTGAACATTTGAAATATATTCTCAAACAATCGTCAAACAACACAAGGTCTGAATCATTCTATCTAAACCATAGACCCTAGATTGCAGAAAGCCCCTTAAGGCTTGGTAGGTGTATTTCCTAACTAAATCCATAGAGCAGTGATTCCTAAACATTTGCCTTCATTATCCAAAACCATTTATCAAAAAGTCCTTCTTTAACGTCTGTGTAGAAATTAGATAATGGGTTCATGCATCCTTACCCAAAGAAAAACCAGTTTAATCTAATTTGGGGTAGTTTACCTAGGTTTGGGAAGCATTGCCATAGGGGGTGACTTATAACTGGGATTTATCATCTTATTATCATTTTCTCTGTGTGTATGTCTACCTACATATAACAAGATAGTAATGAAAGAAGGGCAACTCTCTTACAAAGAGACATGGCTCATTACATGTTTCCATGTAAGAAGTCCCAGATTAACGTCTATTATCTCCAATTAAAGTTTTGAAAGTAATAAGGATCAGAAAAACTAATCCAGACATTTTAGAGCTGACAGCATTGGCAAAACAAGGTTTTAATTTTATAATACACAATTGCTCACCCTCTGTAGTCTCTCTATCATTATCTATGGCTGTCAAGGTTGAAGGATTATAGTAGTAGTGCAACTGCCATCGAGATAATTCTTCAATTGTTGGGGGCACATTCTATAAGGCAACTAAGCAGAGAAAGGTATGGGTATCAATGAGCCAACATAACCATAATATAGTTGCTTAAAAATAATTGGAAACATGGATCAAGTATTGTTTGAAAAAAAAGAAAAAGATTATGTGTTCACCCAGATAATATATAACATTTTCAGCTTTTCTAATTTTCCCATTAAAGAAATGCATGACATCAGTGATTGATTATTTTTGCATACATACTTATCATAATGGTATTTGCTACATGGTTAAGAGATATGCACCACGTACTGTGATTGGCATATTTATTTCTTTGGAATTTAAAATTATTTGTTATTGGGCATGTTGCTAAACTTTATGGATTGAACCGCAGTGTTGATATCTGCCATTCTGCTTGGTTTTAAATTTTGGGTGTGGGGGGGGGAACATTACAAAATATAAATTTGTCAAATATATCTGTTTAATATTGATGGGATGTTTTGAAAAGTAGAAGTGTAAATCTCTGGTGGAAAACTGTTCTTGAGTACCACTGCAGAAGATAATTGCTACAAGAAAACTGTTATGAACATAAAATAACCAGGAGTTGAGCTGGACATAAGAAGAGTTTATTTTTTTAGTTTTGAACACATGAGAAGCCTTGTATTAGATCACAGCTAGACACAACCTGTGACCCATTGACTAGATTCCTCAATGCTGTCAACAATGGCAGAGCTTCTAATATATTGCCTTTTCCAGTGCCTTCATTGGAAAAGTTCTTAAAAATTCAGAGAGCTATTCAGAGATGTATCTGCCTTGAAAATAGTTCACGTTGAATAAAAAATTAGGAGATGGCCACATGAAATGTTATATGTAATATTTTGTATTATGTCCTAAAATGTTTTATATGTTTTATGTCCTAAAATGATTTGCAAAACTTGCCAAATTTCAAGTCATGGGTTCTGGATTATGGATGTATTCTGTAAATTAGCCCATTTGAGATAACTTGGTTCAACAGTTATTGCCCTATGATATACCATTTTGCCCAGTTAAAGTCATGCCAAAGAGTTTTAATAATATCTAAATTGTACAAAGTCTTAACGCTACTTTATGGACTATGTTCAGGCTGATTATAGAAATTAAATTTCAATTTAGAAAATCCAATAAAAGTAAGGTACTCTTTAATATTTTAGTAATGACACATGGAATACATTTCAAACTTTGTAAAAAAACTTTTCCAGATGCTTCTTACAAAGACATAGGATACGAAAAATAAATGATGTATGGAGCTGTAGGAATGTGACTTTTGCAGACTACCTTTTGTCTAAGGAACATTAAACATAGAGTTTTCGTTTAGCAAATAAATAACCATTCACTTCAATGGTTGCATAGTCTGGACTTCTGTGCATATTTTTGCAAAGATAAGGAGAGGCCATTAGGGATTTAATATAAAATAAATCGCCAAGGGGTCTTCTTGTAGTCCTAGTCTTTCTGCCACATGGTGTGTTACTAATGTGCAT
>NW_015386602.1:590613-666778 GCF_001527695.2 Protobothrops mucrosquamatus | reverse complement strand
ATAAATATTGAACAGAAGTGGAGAGAGGACCGACCCCTGTGGGACCCCACAAGTTAGGGGTCTTGGGGTCGACCTCTGTCCCCCTGCCAATACAGACTGCGTACGGTCGGTGAGGAAGGAAGAGAACCACCGCATCACGGTGCCCCCCATTCCCAACCCACCCAACCGTCGCAGCATGATACCGTGGTCCACAGTATCATAATCATCTGTTTCCAATTTAGATAATTACTAAAATGGATGTGAAACATCCATTTGTTCTTACAATAAAGTGATATTTCATTGCTTTGCCCATACATAAAAGTGACAGATAACCAGGAATTTAGCCAGTTTAGCCAGCTTACTAGTCATTGTTCTTGAACCTAGTCATTGTACTGTAATTATAAGCGATGTTTTATAGCTCAACATATGTCTACATAACTAACTTTGGTTTATATAATAAAGCATGGTTAAACAAATTATGGTTCTACATGATGCATGTTGTTTGGGGGTGGGTGGGGATTCTTTGGAAATCCATATAAAAAGAAAAATCAGCATAGAAATCATGGGCTTCATTGGGAGGGCAAATGGCAAAGTGGTGGCATGGCCTGGCCCTCCCTTTTATATTTCCATGATTTTGACAAAAATCCAGCTTGCTGTGAATGCCCCTGACTAAAATATCCACTGTACATGTAGACATCTGCCATTGAATTATGTTATTTGTCCTGAGGGTGGATCTTCTCACTGTCCCTGTCTATTGATTTTTCCCAGATTATGTAATGGCTCTATGATTTGTACAAGCTTACCAGTTGCATGGCTTCCATTCCTCCCAGAGTCTGTAGGAAGTCAGGCAACATTTTGGGAGGGGGAATTTTGTTATTGTGCTGCTGCATATAAGCATATACACACTTCTTGTAGTTTTATTCCATTCTTCATGCAAGGACTTCACAAGGTCACATATTGTGTTCTCCGTTTTTATCCATCAAGAGCCTATTAGTTCCAAAGGCAACTGGACTTTCTTGGGTTTTTTTTCCCTTTGAAAGTGTTTCACTTCTTGTCCAAGATACTTCTTCAGTTCTAGCTGGTGGGGAATGTAAGAAGCTTTTTAGATGAGAAGCAAAATGTTTTCAAAGGAAAAAAACCCCAAGGAAGTCCAGTTGCCTTTTGGGGTGAAAAAAGCACATTTGGGACACTATATTCAGACATCACTGTGGTTCAAGGCAATGAACTTCATAACAAGGCAGGATGCCAATGTTTATTGCTTGAGTACATGAATATATTTTATGTTCATAATGATTCCATGTAATGTGAAGCTAAGATGACCAAACTGCATCATTCCAATATTTCCAATAAAAAGATTAACCTATTGACTTTTTGGTCTATCATACATTGGGAAAAAAAGTAAAAGTTAGATTTTCTGGCATGCCATTTTCATTTAGGAGTTCAGACTTGCTGGAAGCAGACTGCAGAAATTACTACCTGAACCGAAAGGGTTAAAGGTTTATATTCCTTTTTTTTTCTTATTGTTGCTGCCATGTTATGGTAAACAGGTCTATATAGCATGTATTCCTTCCTTTGCTATGGATCCTTGCTGACTCTTTCCTTCTTTGGCTGCAGTTTCTCCTGAGCATACATTTACTGATTTAATTCTATTCCTTATGTATATATCATAATAACTAGCTTTTTATATTAGGGTCATACATAACAGGGAGAGGCAGGATCTGATTTGCACATTTCACAAGGAATCCCTTTTAGGGGTTTATACGGTAAGAGTTAATCTTCAGCATCACATCTTTCTTTGGAATTAATGTGGTCTCAGGTAGCTGAAAACAGGTCCTTCATGCTGTTTAACATCCCCAGATGCCTAGCAGAAAGACTGAGGCCTTTTCATCAGTAAATGTACTATTAGTCCTTACGTATGCTCTGTAGCTAAATTCACGGAAGCTATTGATAATAAAAATTTGCCTTTTCTAAATCCCAGTTCTGGGTCACTTCATCTTCAGGCACATACAATCCTAATTACTGGATCTTCTCTGTGAATGTCAGATGCTGCCATTGTAGCATTTAATAGTTGAGCCTTGCAATTAAAAATTTAATATATGAGGCTCTTGAAGACTTGTCATTACCTATGTCTTTTCCAGGGAACTGAAATTCTATTCTGTTCTGTTCTGTTCTGTTCTGTTCTGTTCTTTCAGATCTGATCTAATCAGTTAATATTTCTAGTCCAGTATGCCTGCTTGCTGAGCTGATTTCAAGTTTTATCCCTCAGGGTTTTTGTTTTTGTTTTTGTTTAAGGCTCAGTAGAACCTCACTAAAGTTTTATATTTTTATTATATTTTAAAAGTCACATTTGTTGCCCTTGCTGCTATTTCAAAATATTATGTATGGTGGAGTAATATCAAAACAAAATTTGGGTCATTTTAGCTATTGAGAGGAGATTACTCTCTTAATCTCTCTTCATGGCACAAGGCATTTTCTATGGAACTTACAGTACAGTATATTCATTTATTGTGCTAAATCATTTTATATCAGGAGACATCAGCTTAATGCTAAAATTCGTGCATCTCTGGCCTACTATTAGAAATGCAAAGACTAAACATGTTTCAAATAGCGCTCTGTGCTGCCAATGATGTATCAACACCCTATGCCATTACTCTTCTCTAAATGTGATAATAATGTGATCAGTTAACATAAAAAAAAAGTTTGATGCCACAAAGCAGCTGGAAATGGACAACTGAAATATGCATATATCTAACTCATATCATCAAATGCACAGTTTGATCTATGTTGTTAAAAGCTTTTCTTGTCTTTCTGTTCTTCTCAAGCAAAAATAGCAGCTTTTAAATGTAAATTGATAGGTTTTGTAACACCCATTTCTAACTGAGATATTTTACTAGTTCCAAAAACTATTGGGTGACTAGGGATAGCAACATTTAACCTGAAATATTTTTATGCTAGTAATGTCAGGATTTGTAGGACTGATGCTCATGAACAATAGCTGTGTGGAGGCTAGCTTCAGTTGTTCCCTATGCATGTGCTTCCATAATAGTTTTGCTGCTATCTACTGGGTTTAAATGTGAAATTCTTCTTTCAGAGAAAATGGAAATTTATGTAATGCTTTTGTAGCCTTGTTTTTGATTATCGCTTCCTTTGGCCTGCCTTAAAGATCTAGCTGTAAACATACCCTCTGGTGTAACTCAAGCACATTTTTTTTCTGAAGTGCAGTGTTGGACTGAGAGGTGGGATTGCAAATCCCCTTTGGGTACCTGAGAATCAAGGATATGTGCTACATGAGTGCAATATTCATCCTTGATTTCTTGTGTTAATCTTAAGAGCTTTCTATCCAGATTCAGTGGCTCTTAGTTAAGTTTTCTCTCATTGGATATTGCTTTGCAACAGTGCAAATTTATCTTTGTCAGCAGCTGGGTTCAGGAGAGACATAGTAGTTAGAATCGATTCAATACAGAAATCCCCTCTTATGCCTGCTGAATGTAATTTGTAATGAAAGATAAAAGAATCACAAACTTAAAATAAAATACATTATAAGTGCATTAGCATGTACGAGCCAGAATTATTCTCTCCCCCACTTCCTGTCCAGTTGTTCTATTACATTAGCAAATGTAATGGAGAAAAGGTTGTGGACTATTCTCATAAAGTAGATACGATAGGGAGCTTGGGTATACAGAAATGGCTAACATGGTAGATATGGTCAATTACAAAGTATTCAGTTTATCAGCACACAAACTAGGGGAGAAACTACAAGTTTCTTTTTGCCATCTCCTCTCATTTTGCTATTCCCTCTTCATGCATCTCAGACATCTGCTATGGCAGTGATGGCGAACCTTTTAGGGACCAAGTGCCCAAACTGCAACCCAAAACCCACTTATGCATCGCCGGGTGCCGGGTGGGTGTGGCCCATTGGCTGGGTGTGGACAATTGGATGGGTGTGGCCCATTGGGTGGGCGTGGCTGAAGTGGTAACGGCAGACTGGGTGGGACTAAAAAGTTCAATCAATCAATTCCAATTTTGCAAGATCTCCCCCCCGCGAGAAGTTGAAATTGAACCTTTTTTTTTTTTTGCACACGGCGGTGGAGGCCTAAAGCGAAAAGGTTTTATAAAATCCAGCTGAAGGCCTAGGACTGGGGCGACAGCTTGCGTGCCCACAGAGAGGGCTCTGAGTGCCGCCTCTGGCACCCGTGCCATAGGTTCGCCACCACTGTGCTATGGTAACCCTGAATGTAGACCTATGTTGACAAACCTGATAATACTCAACTTTGGATGTTCAGGCCTCTAAAACTAAGTACTGAAGTTGCACCTGTATTATCCGCAGAGACACATATTTTAAATTCTTAACAACTTTACTTTATAAGCATAGACTTTCATCTTCTACCTTAAATCTGCCCCCTTTTCACCTTTTATGAAAGACATCCTTTCTTTGAAAATTAAAGTAACTCTTCTGTTTCAGTTAAAGTTGTATCATAATATTCTAATTTAACTTCCTATATTTGCTAAAGAAGAATGTGAGAATTTTTTATTAAAAAAATAGCTAAATGTTACTGTTGACCTTTTATAAGCTCATATCTACATTTAGTATTATTCTTTTGATACCTTTTACATTAATAAGTTCCTTTGCAAGCTTTCTTTTTTGTTTAAAACTGGAAAGTGCAATTATATTGACATATGGTGATAATGTGATAAATCTTAAGGGTTAGAGGTTGAAGGAACCATGGCTTGTCAATTAGCAATGTAAATGAAACATTCATTATCCAACATGCTGAGAAGTTGATGAAGTGTACAATAATCTGAGTCCATTTTTTTTCTGAAATAAGTCATTTTAGACAATAGGATATTTATGAGGATCAAGGACAATGATTTGGATTTCTTGTTATTTTTATTTTGTTTCAATATTTAGTAGAACATAGATAGTAAATTTAGAAATTTATTACATTTCAATGTAGCAGAAAAATATCTTTCTCAATCCAGTATAACCTGACTTAATTTAGCTGAGTTATAAGTATTAAATACTTAAGGTTGCATATGAAAAAGTTCAATAATGCATGAAGAACTATACCTAATTTTGGGATCCACTTTAGGAAAAATTGCAAACAATCCTGAGATATTAATGGTGCATGTGTTTACTGTGGTCGTCACTATAACGGAAATTGCAGTCAATTTTTGTTATTTTTTTATGATGGCAATTGAAATCAGCCTTTCATGATAATATTTTCATTCATTATTTGACTGTTGAGACTTTTGGCACAATGGGTAATTACTTCCATCAGTATGAATACAGTTAGCATCACCATTCTTAGGCACATGGAAGAATGACATATAATAAAAACATGGAGTTTTACAATCTCTGCAAATGTAGATTTATTTTTTAATAATTCATTTAATCTGTGAACGTTTACTATCAATCATTCATACCACTATTCATACACTATTTTTCCAAGAAGCTCAGGAATGTGTATGTATTCTTCCCTTTATCAGTGTAAGAATGCCGTTAGGTAAAGCACACTGAAAAGGAATTTCTTGCCTAGGATTCCTATGGACCCTACTCTAAAATTCAAACCATGCTCTCATAGTGGCTTTGTATCCATAAAAAAATAACAACAACAAAAAAGAGCACTGCAATTTCTCAACCTATCATGACCAGGCATTACACTGATGCAATGCAACTTACAGTACAGTAGTGGCCAAAATTGTGGAAACCTTTTGGGAAAAGTGTACAGTAAAAATGCTACCTTTGGTTAAGTTTCCACCATTTTTTTCCTAATTTCTTTACAACTGTAGCCTTGTTCACTTAATAATATTATTTTACATCGCTTTCTGGGCACCCAGTGAACTCTTTGCACCATTACTTTAATTTTATTACATTTTATAAGCTCACTAAATGAAAGAACACAAAAAAACCCCAACCAACTTGATAGCAATCATATAACACACTGACAAATGTCCTCCTCTCAGCTTCAATACATGACATCAATAACTCAATCCTACTGTGATCTGGTTGGCTCATTGCCAAAACAAAATGACATCTGATTGGCTCTCTAAACACTCATGCTCATTGGCTACAATCAGATGAAGGAAAGCTACCTGATATCAACTTAAGCAAGTTGTGCTTCCTTTTTCTGGTTATTTAGCTATAACTTTTCACAGAATACAGTACAGATAATTGAACAAACTTTGTTGCATTACATTATTGATTAAATTATCTTTCCATTGATATATAATTTTATGGTACTACTCCCCCCAAAAAGTGGTGTTATTAGCCATCAAACCTCAAAAATACACTTTTCCAAAAAGGTTTCCACAATTTTGGCCACTACTGTATACCTAATACTTTCAAATCTGCTACTGTGTCAGTGGAACTCAATGTATATAACCCCCCAAACACCAAGCTGCTTGTTAGACAAAACCTTAAGAAGCATACTGTGTAAGATGATGTTTCTCTGGAAAGTTGCAGACACACAGTGGCCAGGAAACATAATTTCAAAGCAAATATTCATATCCAAAGACAGTCAAACAATAACCCGAAATGCACAAAGGCATTTCAAACTGTTTTCATATGAAACATAACAACTCATTCTCACACTGGACTAATGTCAATAGTTCATTAATTTAATATTTTCAATATACAGTATCTAATTACTGAACTAGTGACATTAATCCAGTGTTTCATGTCTGATGGAATTCAATATTTTACATTTTTAAAATTAAAGTGAATTCTTTTTATCATATGACAGTCTGCAGATAATCTTCCTTCCAAAAGCCCATTATGTTCTTTAAGTTTCATTGCTTAAAATATTTTGTCAAAAGTTGCATCTCTTTGTATGAGTTTGAAAAGTTTCCATCATTTTTAGAAACTGTAAATAACTAAGATAGCAAACAAGAATAGAATAGAGCCGGAAGGGACCTTGGAGGTCTTCTAGTCCAGCCCCCCACTCAAGCAGGAGAACCTATACCATCTCAGACAAGTGACTGTCCAGTCTCTTCTTAAAAACCTCCAGAACTTTTGTTGAGATGATTAAAAACCCAACAGATGGATGCATATGAGTAGATGAAGGTCAGGCTAAAGCACGATTGTAATGAATGCAGATTGCATGAAATATTGAGAATTATTAGAGTCTAATGTTTAGAAATAATAGAGTTTGGGAATATTAGCCTTGGTTTTTATTTTGAGTGAATATTACTTGGGGGGGTTGTTTGGGGGTTTATTGCACAATATAAATTGTGGGGAGACTGCTTAAGTATTTTGACATAAAGGAAAATATGGCCTTTAGAATGAGGAGGCTCATGGAACTGCACCTCTTTAAAGAGTTATTACATGACTATTTATTAGCTGACAATCTTTACCACCGGCATATAGATACCAGAGCCAAAGAAATCAAGAGAGGCTTACTTGTAAGCAGCTGTATCCCCTGTTCTTATCCGTCTGTTTCTTTGCTGCTCATACAACTCACTGATGACTGCTGGTAAGTTTTCCCAACACTCTTTTCCCTGTTTCCAGCAGCTGAGTACATGTTCTTATCCTATTCCTCCAGTTTGTGCATAGCTTTTTGGGTTGCCAATCTGGCAAAAAAAGAAAAAGAAAAGAAAAAGAACATTGTGGCATTTATTTTTAGGTTGAACCAAATGATTATAAATAATTGAGGGATGTTTGCTGGGATTAGACATAAAAGTCTTGTAAACTGAAAAAAAAAAGATCAACAAATAGCCACTGAAAACGTACTATTATGCTGTAATAGCTGCTATTAAAATCCATTAGCAATCTCGATGGCTTGTTTGAGTTTGATGCATCATTTGCTGTGGAAGGTTTTTTTCTTTAAAGGTTTTGGGAAAATGTCACTTAGTTTTCAGAATATGTTAGTAATAGAGTACTACTCATTATGTACCTGAGATTAAAACCTATGTATTTCTCATAGGTGAACTGGTGACTTATACATTTGAATATTATACACTTGAATGCCTGGTTTTGGTATCTTCTGCTTTGATTATACTTGGATGTCTCTTTACATCTTCCATCTTCACTATATTTAGCAAACATATTCCAAACTGCATAGACCGTTCTCTTAAAATGAAAGTAATAGAAAGGAAAAGGATATGTAAAATTGAGAGAAGCAACTTAATTATATTAAGGAGAATCATGTTTTATATAGAGCAAGGCTGGGCTTCAGTTAATCCAGTTAATTTGATATTGCTTCTTCTGTCTCACTTCCTTTCTCCTCAGTGGCTCTGGGTTGGTTGAAGTAGAAAGGGAACTTTCTGACTGCAACATTTAATTCTAGAAGAAAAAAACAACAACCAAGATTGCCATAGTAGAGTACAGATAGTTCAATGCCGCCATCTGGTGGCTGTAATTGTTAGGAAATACAGATCTTTTTTTCCAATTGTACACATACAGGTAAGTCCTCAACTTACGACTGCAATTACTGAACCCAACGTTTATTTTGCTGAGTGAAACATGTGTTAAGTGAGTTTTGCCTTATTTTACGATTTTTCTTGCCACTATTGCTAAACGAATTATTGCAATTGTTTAGTTAGTAGCAAGGTAGTTAAGTGAATCTGGCTTCCACATTGACTTTGCTTGTCAGGAGGTCACAAAAGCTCAGCACATGACCCCAGGTCACTGCAGCCTTCATAAATATGAACTAGTTGCCAAGATATATGCATTTAAGTGTGTGAAACAGTCATAAGTCACTTTTTCCAGCGCTGTTGTAACTTTGAATGGTCACTAAATTGAACTATTGTAAGTTGAGGATGTGTACCTGTACTGTACATATACTTGTGTTATTTCCTTACAGGGCTGGCAGAGTTAGGCAAAATACACTAATGAAATGAGAAACACAGAAAAGGAATAATAAAATGTTAATTGTCAATATTAGGCAATGAGGGCAATATTAATTGTCTTTAATTACTGACATTATTATTTCAATCTTAGTTTCAAGTCAGTATATTCTACACTGAGGAAGAAAAGATACCAAGAGAGGTTGTTGGATATTTGATTAGATGCCAAAGGCTTTCTTCCATATTATTATTTTGTTTACCCTAATACTGAGAATGTCCAATTGAAAATTGTTACAGAAGAACAATCCTAAAATAAGATTGTGGTCTGGCAGGGTAGAAGCAAGAATGGAAATACTTTCTCATATTTCTGACATTTTCCAGGGTTTTAGAGAAAATCTCTCCTACTGTATAATAGAAGGGAGTTAATTTATAGCAAGTCTGAAATGTTATGGAGGCATACTCTCAACTCATTCTGCCTTGCTGAAAGATTTATTATTATTTCTTCCCCCTTAGAGATTTTTCAAGGTCCATATTGCCAATTTTGTCTTCAAATACTGGAGTTCTGTCCCCAACAGAGTGGAAAATTGAACAATACTGTGTCCAGGGGGGACCTTTTAAGACTCACATATGAAAATAATTTTTATTATGGTCACTGACCAAAATTCTATAGGTAGACCAATAATTAAAGCAATATAACTGTCTCTATTTCAAATAAAATAAGTCAGTAAAAATTTAGAGCTAAGTTATTAAGACAATCATAGCATGTTTAATTTTTGCAAACAATGTAACAAAATTTAGTCCCATTCAAGGAAACAAAATTGTGCAAAATAAATGTTTGGCTATTTGGCCAGATAGGGAATTATAATGTGGTTCTTTATAACTTGATAAGGCGCATTATGAGAAGACATGACAGCTATGAATCTGAGTTTTTTCCCACTCTGTCCAATGAAACAATGTTAGCTTGAAGCTGGGAAAACACTGAAATGTGTTAGTGTCTTCAAAGTTTGGGGACAGTTATTTGATTTAAGTATTTTTACAGACAAAAGGAGGCCATAGCTACTCATAGTTATTCCTGGTTAGGGCAGATGGATTCATTTGTGCTTCTAGTTCAATAACCGCTCAACTGTAACCCATTATTAGAATAGCTTCTTTTTAAAATCCCTCTTTATGCTAAATCAGAGGTGGGCAACTATAGCCCCTTTATGACCTGTGGACTTCAACTCCCAGAAATCCTGAGCCAGGCTGGCTGAGGAATTCTGGGACTTGGAGTCCACAGGTCGTGAATGAGTCATAGTTGCCCATCCCTGTGCTAAGTCATAAAAAGAACAACACAGAGTTTAGCACAGTGGTTCTCAACCTTTTTAATGCCGCGACCCCAACCGGTCGTAAGTCGAGGACTAAACCGGTCGTAAGTCAAGGACTAAACCGGTTGTAAGTCGAGGACTACCCAACCGGTCGTAAGTCGAGGACTTTCCCTGCCCGGGAGCGCCGCGCATGCGTGGTTCCGCCCCCTGCGCCGGCCGAGGTGTAGCTGGCAAGCGGCAGAGACGGAGCAGGCCGACCACCAGCTGGCCCAGCCCAAGCGAGGTAAGGCACCCGCTGGAAAAGGGGGAAAAATGGCGGACAAAAAAATGGTGGACAAAAAAAATGGCGGACAGCCTTGCTTGGCAACCCCCGTGAAATGGTCGATCGACCCCAAATGGGGTCCCGACCCACAGGTTGAGAACCATTGGTTTAGCACCATAGCAACACTCTAGATTTATGTTATAGTATTAATATATGCAGCTGCACTGGCTTCTATGCTGAAGTAATTATTTCCTGTGCTAAAAAAGGGTAGGGCTGATATGCAAAGCAATTATGAAATAGAATCAAGTGGGAGTTCAGCATCCTTAACTTTAGTTGTTGCATACATCCTTGTGAATGTGTTAGTGCAAGATATGTCATGTTACTAAACCCAAGAATTTTAATCCAGTTTAGTTCTGGTGAATATATTAATATTTTATATTCTGGGTCTTGATCGCTGGTAAAAGGACTAGGATTGGGAAGCAATATATAAATTGTTGAGTTCATAAATTATAAACTTCCTTATAAAAGGATCACTTTGACTCAAGAAATGCATTCTTTTCCCTTCTCCTCCAAGTTTTACGTTTTCTTTCTAATTAACATTCAACATTCCCTAACTTTTTCAAATACTTAATACTCCTAAAATATTCAGTCCTCATCTAGCTCTTTGATCTTTTTAACCAAAACACATTTCTTTTAGACTTTCGCAAATCTCAAAATTCGGCAGACTGAATAGCTGCCTCCTTTAGCTTCATATTTCCCATTGATTGTCACTGCGTGTAATAGGTTCTATACTTAGACTTTTAAAATTAAAAATATTGACTGATTAAGCAATTAGAGATGTCTGTCCTACTTGCTGTATTCCAGGGAAAATACTGTGTTTACAGCTGGTGAATGTCCAACAACAGCTATTGAACATTTTATATAGGATGGACATCTGGATTTTTTTTTCATTGTTGGTAGGATAATGACTCTTACCATTTCCTCTGAAGGAACTGACTGTTTAATAAATGAGTTGCTAAAGGCATCTTCTAATTCACATAACCATGAGTATTTACTAGGGTCTTTAGCAAAACAGCAGCAGAATTACAAAGAATGATTAGAATACTTGTTTTATATTTTACCAATGTATTTTAAAATTCTGGGTATAAAATAATTGTTTCGATTTCACTTTGTAATACATATCTATGTAAAAACGTTTAAATGAGTAAAATAAATAGATTCAGTTAATGACAAAATATTTCTGTGAAAACTGAACTGTTTTCTCGGGAAATGAAAACAGGACTGGTTTTTTTTTTACTTTCAAGAGGATTTAATGGAGAAAATATATTTTTTTACCCTTGTTCTCAAACTCTTGTTTCCTTAATATTCTCATCCCACGATATTACTGTACTAACAGCCTGTTATTATAAGGCATGCCTTTATGGCAATATTATGGTTTTACGTTTGTTCTGCATTATGCCTGCATTATGCCTATGGTAATGACACCTTGATGCTGTCTGAATGAGTGTAATGGTTTGAAATGCTCAGAAAAGGAAGGAATTGCACTTCGGTTTCTGTGAAATGAAAGGGAAATTGTTAACTTGGCTAGTTTGTGAATAAACCTTTCACAAAGCAAAACCTGAACTTGCAGAAAGAAAAATGGCTTGCCCAGGGAACTTAGGCGCCTAGGGCTGAAGAGGAGAGGACAAAGTATAGAGCAGGGGTCTTCAAACTTGGCCCTTTTATGACTTGTGGACTTCAACTCCCAGAATTCCTCAGCCAGGCATACTGGCTGAGGAATTCTGGGAGTTGAAGTCCACAAGTCATAAAAGACCCCTAGTACAGAGTATAAAAAAAACTCTGAAGGAAGAATATTTCAGAAACAAGGATGGAAGGGACAGTTTTTAATCTAAGAGAGCTGAACAGGAAGATTTACAATGGTTCTTAATGCTTTAGGTCAGTGATGGCGAACCTTTTAGAGACCGAGTGCCCAAAAACAGGCCCTGCCCCTGCTCCACCCCCTGCCCCGCCTGTGCTCTGCCCCCACCCTGCCTGCCTGCAGGGCCACTCACCGCCTCCAGGGCCCGCCGCAGTTTGCCCAGGCAGCCCAGCAGCGCCATGGCGGCCACGCCTTCTGTCCACACCCGCAGCATCAACTGTGCTAGATGGGGCGTGAGGGCAGAGTCTTGTCTACGCTGCCTGGCTGCCATGTCCTTGGCTGCGCTATTCTGTGTGGGCCACACTTGGGGGTGACTCTCCTCCAGGGGGGCTGCTGAGGGGGTCGTGGGGGGAGACGAGGCTAGGGCAATGGCACATGTGCCCACAGAGAGGGCTCCGAGTGCCGCCTCTGGCACGCGTGCCATAGGTTCGCCATCACTGCTTTAGGTGCAGTAACCCTATATTTTCATATATTCTGAATTCCAATTATGCACGGAAAAAAGTGGATAGAAAACTTTATGTCTAGGCTGTCTAGGGAGAAAAACCTGTCCTTTCTGCAGTTGCCTTTGGTGGTTAGCAACTTTATTCTGCTTGTGATGTCCATTCATATGAAAGAAATCATAAAAGTTTTTCAATACTGACATACTAAAAGTAATTTTTTCAGTCATAACATTTGGAAAAGAATTGGTTAGGATATAGAATATATTTTGCTGAAAATATCTGAATATTTTTTATTATCATCTTATATTTTTTTTTAGTTTGGGAGCTTTTCCAGCCCAAAAAGTATTCTACATGCAATGCTTTATAAACAACTTGTTCTCTGAGTAAATATTTGATAGAATATAACATGACCCTCCCTGTACTGGAAAAAAAGCTAGTAATAGCAAGGATAACAACAGTAGAGAAAATCAAAAGTTAAAAATCAAAACAGGAGTAAGCTTTTAAACTAAATTTATTGATCCCTACAGTAAAGTTTTAAAAAAATTAAGCTGTTTGTGAGCAAATAAACTTGCATTTAAGAACAGTTATTCAGAATTGTAAAAAAAAATCAGGGATAAAAAAATATAGATATCAATATACAGATTCATACTTAGATATGAGTCAAACTATATAAGCGATATAAAATGAAGGATTCACTAAGTAAGAAAAGTAAAACGCCCCAATAAAATTTTCATCTATTTGTGACTAATAGTTTTTAGTTTAAAACAACAACAACAACAAAAAAACCCTCTATAATTTTGAGCTAATGTCTCATCTTTTTCAGATCAGTAGTGGTTAAACCAATAGTTAATGATGTTCATCGTGTAATTTGAGTGTCGAGTTTGTTTATGCTAGACCAACTTTATCCATACTCCAAACAAATTATCTCTGATAATCACCAGCCTGAAGATAAATCTGTAAATGTTTTTCTGATGATAGTGCTGTGGTTGGCAGGTGTTAAAAGTGCCTCCCAGGGACAAAGATTGAAGATGGGCTTGTTCCCACAAATCCTTTAGGCGATGATGTTTAGCTTTCTAGTCTGTCATCTGCGAAGGAGCCTCACATGGTGCCCTGCTAATGAAATATAATGGGCAGAGGTCACATATCTTTATGAAAAAGAACCAAAGCTACTGAGTGATGAATGGACTCTGTGGGTTGTAACAGATTTATATGTTGTTGCAGATTGCTATTTTTGCCAGAAGAACTTTTTCTAAGCATGTGGATATTTGATTATTAGGTTATCGTATGCATATCTACTTGGAAAGTTTTCCCTCTGACTGCTGCGTTTATGTGTGTGGCAAAAAGGCAAGATGGCAAATGGAAAGTAGGGATACAAGCTCCACGTATATCTTGAATGATGTGGGAACCAATACACATACAAAAAGGGTAGGACTTGCATTGTGACATTCTGTCTTTTGACTCTCCCCTGCAGACTTTGATGCCAATGGATTTAGGCGGAATTTCTATCCCAGTCTGTGCAAATAGAACTATCTCCTGAGAAAAGAGTCAGCCTCATTGGCTGAAGTGCATCAAAGTAGAGCAGTGTTTCTCAAGCTTGACAATTTTAAGGCATGTGGACTTCAACTCCCAGAATTCCACAGCCAGCATTGCTGACTGTGGAATTCTGGGAGTTGAAGTCCACATGCCTTAAAATTGTCAAGCTTGAGAAACACTGAAGTAGAGGCACATGCTTTCTACAGGCTTTTTCCCACAGATGGCCTGCCTTGTTTTTCCTCCAAAGGAAAAAAAGACAATGTCCTCATTCAAAATGACGAGAGATATATGCTTCGAATATGTCAAAGACTAGCAGCATAGCCTATCCTTGCCCCTTTGACATCATCTCTCCTTTCAGGAATTTCAAATCTGACTGTATCAGAAAAAAAAAATAGTTGGAGAGGTTTGTGGAGAAGCAGGAGGAGATGAATCTGATACGGATTTCACTCTTTGAAATTGGAATTTGCAATCCAAACATGGAATAAAAACTTATCTGGGATTCTGTCTCAGAAGTTATATGAATATATTCAATAGACACAGACAAATAGCTTTATTCCACTGCTGAAACAATTTACCCATCAGCACAACTGTGTAAATGCAAACGTGCAGAAGGGCAAGATGTACTGGAGCATAATTGCATCCATATTAAAGTGCATTTGACAATATGCATGTGAAGGACATTAGCGGTGTCTTCAAATCGTTTCCCAAAGATTCTAACTTTATCATTTTGGAATACTCAATTGTTTGCTGAGCCATGATTCAAGACCCTTAAAAAATCTTTAATCTGTGGGAAGAAACTTAATGCATCAGATACTGCTGAACATTACTGAGTCTTTTTTTAAAGTTGTTATCAGTTCATTTGCTGTAGTATTACTGCTGTGCTGAGAGACAGTTCAATAAATCAACTCAAGCTTGATGGATTCCATAGTCTATTGCAATGAGTGCATGGAACATGCAAGGAATCTCGTAGCCTTCCCTGTTTGAGAAAAGGATATGCAAAGAGCCTGGATGGATGAATGGTTGATTAATTTTCCTAGAGATTTTCTTGACAGCAAGAAATATATTTCTTTATTACCATGTTTGCACGACAGCGATACAGCATGGGTGATGGTACAAATTACTGAATATAAATTTACACTTGGGACAGTCTTACTAATAGACAGCTCCTGGACAGTAACTACGCTGGTCATTTTTCTGCACAGTTTAGTACTTTATTACTTGCAGCCTGGCCATGGTACTTTTGTCAAACAGCACATTTCTCTTGGTGTCTTAAGTATAAGAACAGATTGTGGAAGGGTATGCTATGGATCTGATTAGCTTTTCAAGGAAAGGGCTTTAAGTGTAAAACAAGACATTTTTGTAGAATTTTTATACTTAAGGAGCTTTTGTACTTCAAATTCCAAAATAAGAAGAAGGAAACAAGACAGTAAATAGCAAAAGATCACTAGGGAAAACTGTCCTTTTTTGCTTATTCATAAATAATCTGGGGTTGAGATGAGTACTGAATTGACTTCTGGCCTCACATTACCTAGAATAGTTAAAAGGGGGCAGTGAAGAATTTTCTGTTCTGAAAACAGTAAAGTTAAAAAGGGAAATGTGGCATAAAATGATGAATGTTGTGTCAAAAACCCCTTAATATGCAGATGGTTCGAGTTGATACAATTGACCAGGAAAGAATTCTAAGCCTAGTAGTGAATAGCTTAATGAAAACAAACTTCTGCTATTAAGAAACAGTCATATAATGGATAATTTTTTAAAAAAATAGAAGTATTTATGTATTTACTTAATTTATTTTAAAGTTTTATATGATTGCTCATCTTATCTACGTATTACTGAAGCTCTCATTGTGTATTATTTGTCTGCTTGTACCCCCAAGTTAGACCAAATGGTAGATTATACTGCAACAATTTTTGAATCGAGGTACCTAAAATCTGGGACCATACAGAATGTGTAAAAATTTGGGTTCCATTAATCCTGTGCAATTGAAATTTCTACAATGTGTCGGGCCAGTTTTAATTGCAAAATGAACGGTCACTGTATCATCTCCATGGTCACATGATCATGATATCCAATTCTCCCTACCAGCTTCCCACAAGTAAAGTCAATCGGGGAAGTTGGCAGAAAGTCAGAAGTTGTTTCTTTCCGCTACTCTTTCTTTCATTCATGGTCATTCTGTATACCTGTATAATTGATATTATTCAACTTCATTTGCCACTACAATTATTTTTTTATTTATAATATATACTCTTCATATATGATCTTGGGACTTTCTAGCATTGGATTAAAAATATATATGGTCATCCTAAAATTTAAAGTTCATTCTGGTCACATCAGACCACACTACCTTTCTTTCAAAGGATGACCCAACTGATCACAGGGTCTAGTACAATATTAACCTTGAATGGCCAACAACAATCAACTCCTATAAACACATAAAAAATAAAGAAAACATTCTACAGAATTAAAGCCGCACATCAATCAAGCTGCCATAGCACTTCCATACCAAATATACCTTTGTAAGGCTCAGTGCATGGGAGAACAGCTAAGACTACACAGCCTACTAGTGGGATCCTCCAGATTATAGGATGGAGGCTGTTCCACAAAACAGGCACTGCTATGAAGAAGACCCATCTTCTGAATGTCCCATCCAATGATATTGTTTGATGGGAATGCTAAAATGTGCCTCTCTTGTTTGATCTGTTGGCATAGGCAAATACCTTTAGAGAGAGCTAGCTCTTCAAATAACTGGATCTCATACCATTCAGGGCTTTAAAGGTGATAATCAGCACTCTGAATTTTATCCAGAAGGAACCAGGGAATCAGTAACATGGGCAGGCTATGGGGCACCCATAGCTGCCCGCACCACTCCATTCTGGACCACTTACAGTTTCTGGGTGGTCTTCAAGGACAGACTCATACAGAGTTATGTATCTCCATATTAATATAATGTTTATACAGTACAAATCTACGGGTTGTAGAATATTAGATGTACGGTAATTCTGACCTGTGCTGTCAAAAAAGTATTAAAAGGGCAACCGAAATGAACAAGGGCTGAAACAATATTGATATAAAGAAAATTTATGTTTGAGGGCTTTTTAGGTTAGGATAAAAACAGCAAATAAACATGGTGGGATATGGTATGGAGAATGATTGGAATGTATAAAATTATGCAAGATATGAAAAAAGTGCCCCCAAATTGGCTTAACTAATGAAATATAAAAATGTCAGATAAAAATATAAGAAAAAGGAAGTAGTTCACAAAGTACACAAGCTATGGAATTCATTATATCGTGTAGGATGGCTTCAACAGGACAGGAGATAAATGAATGGAGAATAATAAGTATTTCCAGCATCATTGGAATTACTGTATCTGGGGAATAAAATTAGGACTATATGAAAAAAGAAACGCCAGATGTTCAAGTTGGCTTTAGAAAAGGCTGAGGAACATGAGATATTATTACTGAAGCACACTGTATAATTGAGAAAGCCAAAGAATACCAAAAAGAAATCAGCATACAATTAGCTAATTACAGAAAAGCCTTTATTGGATCAATCATATAATGTCATGTTGTGGAACTGGGAAAAATGAGATTCCCAGAACATCCTCATATGAAAACTTTGCACAGGTCAGAAAGCCATAGTACACACAGCACCATGATATTCAGATCCTGAAATGTGTTTGTAACAGATCAGAATAGGGCGATAGTGTATTTCTATGACACTCTATGGAAGCAACAGTTGGACATCAAAGAAGTAGGAAAGAGAGCATTGCCAGTTTAGGATGTTGGTGTTCTAGAAGACCTCCAAAAGTACCATGGAAAATAAATTAACCCAGAATTTTCACTCCAGGCTGAAATGACAGTGCCCAAATGATCCTTCAGACACATTATGTGAAAGTCTAGTTTCTGGAGAAAGTTCTAAGTCTGGGAAAGATGGAAGGAAAGCGAAGAGGACAATCGGCAACAAGGTGGATAGACTCAGTTACAGTGGTGATGGGTGCCTTGTTGAAAGCAATGAAGGGCTAGGTTAGGGACAGATTGTCATGTAGAAAATCTAAGAATCAAACTGACTTGATGGTACACAATCACCCAATAAATCCTAATCTAGGTAAATAAGAAGGTGAGCCTTTCTTCTGATACGATGGTACATAATCATTATCATTAGAATAGCCCAGGGGTATCCAACCTTGGTAATTTTAAGACTTGTGGACTTTAACTCTCAGAATTGGATAAAAAGTCCAAAAATACCAATAAAGGATTATATTTGTAGGTCAGGGTTGAAATGAGAGATCCTTGATGCTCTCTGAGCCTGGTTATTTTCTTGCCGATTTTTCATTACCTAAACTAAGTAACATCTTCAGTGCTGATGATGAGCACTGATGATGTTACCTAGTTTGGGTAATGAAACATCTGCAAGAAAACAACCAAGCTCAGAGAGCACCAAGGACCCCTAAGTTAAAAAAATATCTTGGAAATAGAAAATGGCTAATGATTTTTGTACTGTAACCAAGAAAATTGCACGAATGTGTCCATTTAGTCATCAGGCACCAAGCTTAAATTGAGGGTATTTTTGTCTTCACCTTACTTCACAATTACTTTGCCTTAACTGGTTGGGGAAAAAGGAGAAAAGGATCATGGTTTCAGCAACTATAGGAATCTAGTTAAAATAGGCATCCAATGAGAATGCACAGACAGAACTTTTTAGAAAGAAAACCAAAATAAGAAGAATGGAGTCTAGGAGGATAGGTAGCAGTTTCCTTTTGTTTTCACAACAAACAAACCAGTATTATTACCTGAAAACTTTTATCAAAAAATCATCCATGTCTGGGTTCAGGAGGGGATTTGCAGTAATTAGCACACATTTTTCAACGAACAGCACACAGGCTGTTGGCGTGGCATGTGTGCAAAAACACTGGTGTTTACCCTATTATATTGCAATTTAAAGATGTCATAAAGTTTGCCCATGAGTTCATAAAACAGAAAAGAGCAAACTGAAGTATTGGCCATGAGCTACGAAGAGTCTGTTCACTTCTCTGCTACTGAGCAGAGTTGAGTTTATCCCAGCTTGAAGATCATTGGGGTTCATGACATAATTGTCAATGGGAGGGAAATGCAGGGTAATGAGGAAAGAAATATATTCCTCATTTATACTTTGCGATAGTTGGATATTTTTAGCAAATGAGCTGTCAGCAGAAAGGCTTCATTAGACCCATCAGGATATCTGGCCATGAATAACAAATCCCAAACTGTACTGACAGTTTCTTTGAGCCAAAATGATGGAGCGCCTCTGACAAAAGCCATATTGTGCTCCCCAGGCAAGAAGTTGAAGAACAAAAAAGACATCTTATTTTTAATTTGGGCAGGTTAATATTGACACAGTTAGTTTCTCCAGAGAGTCTGATGTATGAACAATGAACATTTACACAGGGCTCACTTGAGTAATCAACCTTCAGATGCCATCAATCAGAAAGTATCCTAACTATTTAGAAGGACAAAAACAAAACAAATTTCATTTCAGTTCTGTGCTTAAAATGGTGTTATTTCTAATTATGCATGTTTACCACAGCTTTCTCTCACAAAAAGAAATGTGACAATATCTTTGACTGTATATATTCTTCTTGCACCTCTATATCTTTCTATGTTGCACTTGAATTGCAAGTTAGCAGGATTTTTTCTGTCCCTTAAATAAATGCTTTAAGCATGTTCAGGTTTTTACAGGAAAAAATAACACAAAATGGAAATTACCATATTGTTTCTGAACATGTTAAGGGACTTATTCTTATGAAAATAATGGCAGCACAAGATTGAGTTTCACACAGAAAAGAATGAAAACAGCCAGCATTTTTTAAAAGTAAGAATTAGTTACATGCTTTTTGTCTAAATATTTTAGGACCGGCAAAGCAAATTGAAATAATTTATGATTCAAAGAATTGAAGTAGATTTCTGTCTTTTTTAAAATATTTAGAAATGAAATGTGACTGTAATGTATTAACTCAGTTTTAAGACATCATCCAATTGGTATTTGACTTCTAGATTTGAACGATGTTAAATTATAATATGGAAAATGGTGGAAATATAAAGCATGAAATGTGAATGGTTATACTTAGCTTATTTAATGTTGTATCTAGTCAAAACAGTATATTGAACAAACCTCAGCCCTAAGGGCCCTTGCATATTAGATTGCTTGACTATAAATATTTATTTATTGGCTTATCCCTGCCTCAGCTCTTGGGGGTTTATAGCTAATACAAGTAGTCCTTGACTTCAAACCACAACTGAGCCCAACATTTCTGTTGCATCATCAGATGATGTTACCCAGTTTGGTAATGAAATGTCTGCAAGAAAATACCAAGCTCAGAGAGCACAAGAGACCCCACTTTCAATAAATGTTGTACACATATATGGGAAAAATACTTTTTTTAGTATTTTTCATGAAAGCATAAATATATTAGTACAAAAGCACTTTATTACAGTATATCTTACAATTGCAAGCAATCTTATATACCTGTCTTTTCTTATCTGATGCTCTATGATTATGTTAATTTTAACTCACAGCTCACATTGAACTCAGTGGAATTTACTTTTGACTAGATATAGAGAGAGTTGCATTGTAAAAATATCCCAAAACAAATCCATTCCTCCCTGCATTGTCCATTATTGGTTTAACTGTAAAGTTAGCTGCTGATGTTAATTCAATTGATTTCTTAAATAAATAGTTGATTTGTCATATTTCAGGATTATCTGTTTCACAGAAATATCAATGAAGACCTGAAAGCATTTGTAGATAAATATGGTTTTGATGTCCTTGTCATTTCGGCCAGCTACTTATTAGAAGGACAAGAAAAAAAGCAAATAGCAGTTTATTCAGAAAACATGGAGCTAGGAAATCAGGTATGTATTTTGGAAAAGAGAATGAAATAATATAAAAACTGGCATTGTCGCAAAGGATGCAATATTACATCATATTTTGCTATTACTTTTTTTTAAATAATACAGGATAAGAATAGAACAATAACTTCTACAATGATCTGAGAACAATAACACATCATTAGGTGGTTAAATGATAGGAAAAATAGGGAAGAAAAAGCAATTGTAAATTTTTAAAACTGAGCTCTCTTTTCATAGTCTTAGGTCATTATATTTTTTTCATTTAACACATATGTCATGAATGTGCAGGGTTTTCTTAATATAGTTTTTAAATCTTCCTATTTAGATAGAATAGTCATAAATACTGTATATTAGCAATAGCCCAGTTTTCTTAATTTTTTTGCCATCTAAAAGTCATACCCCAAGAATTACTCTTTTTTTTAATATGCATATGCATATTGATTGTTTTGGTTGAAAAAAACAGATGCTCCCTCTCCATGTCCTAGAATGTCCCCTACTCTAGGGTTGTCTACAATATATTATACTATTTACTGTTCCTCGTTTGCCATTTACAGTTATATCTGTCCATAAACTCTGTCTTGTGATAAAGTTATAGAAATAATTTTCTAAATTCATATGGGAAAGATTGTTTTTGTCTGTGTATATGAATTTTGCATGAGCATTATACAAGAATGTGAATTAATGTGACACTGTATCATAGAAAAACCAAACAGATTTGGATATATTCATATATGTGAGAGTGAGGAGTGGCACTGTCTTGTTCACTTTACCTTTGAATTTGTCCACTATTTTTTGCTCTAAGGCTCTCACTCATTGAAAACACTGTTGTAAAGTGAAATGTCATATGATGCATGGTGTCACATGACCTTGAGTTGCAACTTCCCCATTAACTTTGCTTCTCAGAAGTCAACTGGGACGATTGCAAATGGTAATCATGTGACTGTGGGATGCTTCAAGTGTTGTAAACATGTGCTGGTTGCCAAGCACCAAAATCATAATCATAACAATATTTTCTTTTATTCTTCTAAGAAAAGGGAAATATTAGGGATCAAGATCAGAAATACTAGACCAATGGTCCCTAACCTTTCCAGCTTTATGGACAGGTGGTGGGAGGGGAGAAGAGTGGGTTCTGCGCAAGCAGCAGACGTGCATGTGTGCAAACGGAGCTTTGTGTGGGCACATGTACTTGCCTGCTTCTTGTGTAAGTGGAGCTGTGTGCATGCACACGCTCACCTGTTGCTTCTGTGGCCCAGTTCTGAACGGGTGTTGGTCTATAATGGCTGCAGCCTGGGGGTTGGGGACCCCTGTACTAGAGTCTCTGAGTCCTAAAGGTGAAAGTTTTATTTCATTTAAGTGCTGTTGCTTAAGCAGAAAATACTTGTTCAGAGTATGTTAGAACATGAAAATATTATAAAGTAAAAACCTGGTTTCAGAAGAAATAGGCAATACAAGCAGTATTAATTTTTACCAAACTTACTTTCGTTATGTACAATTGATCAAACAAACATCTGGTGTTCACTTTTTTTCCTTAATAGATTTGCTGTGAATTAGAAGAGTGTCAGAATCCATGCCTGGAACTGGATCCTATGGAATATGGATGTGACCAACTTCTCATTTACCAGCAAGAGAATTACATAGCAAACGGTGATGAAATTTTTTTACTAATGAAAGATGTTATCAGCAGAAGACATCCTGAAATGGCACCAAATAGTAGAACATCTTCCACTGAGGCTGTTGCTGGAAGTGCTCCACTTTCTCAAGGATCTTCTGGTATTATGGAACTATACGGTTCAGACATTGAACCACAACCAAATGTTGTGAACTTTATAGAAAACCCTCAAGATCATAATGAATCAGCGCAAGCCCATGCTGATGTTAACATAGATCTTGTGAGTCCTGACAGTGGTCTTGCTACTATTAGAAGCAGCAGATCATCTAAGGAGAGCTCAGTTTTTCTTAGTGATGATAGTCCAGTAGCAGAAGGAGGTGCAATTCATCACAGTTTTCTTTCTGGATTTGACTCTTATAGTCCCATTCCTGAAGGAGCAGTTGCTGAAGAAGAAAAGCCTCCATCTAGAAATTGCAGTGACAATTATGATCTTTTCAATTTTGATTTAGCACCCATGCCTTCAGTTGAGACACTGCCTTCAAATTTGGTGGACTGTTCTGTGGATGATTTCTCCCATGACAGCGGTTCATCAGAAGGACAGTTGTCAGCTAGTTCAAAAGCAGATGACAAGACAAATTCATCAGAATGTGATATTGCAAATTATTCCATAGACTTTCGAAGAAGAAGTGAAGATGATGATATAGTAACGTTGAATGAATCTGGCCACCAAGAAGAGAATCACACAAGTTTCTCTGATAATAAATCAGATTTGGTTGACTTGGAAAATGAATTTTCCTCTTGTCCAGAAATTTTGAAAAGTGCTGAGAGAAGAACTCCACCAACCCCAATGAATAGCCTTGTAGAAGCATCACCTTTAGATAGTGGGCCACCTTTATTTTATCCACAAGATATAATTGAAAGAATTAATGAAATTGATCATGTTAAAAATCCTCATTCTCGTATTAGATATGGGAGTTGGTGGGATGGTTTTGAATTAGATTCCAAAAATGTTGATACATGGAATTCAACTGAGCCAGAATCTGTATTTCAGAGTCCTGATTCATGGAAAGATTATAAAATAAATCTGTTACTGAGACAGCAAACTGATAGAAGAGCATCAGATTCGGCATGTATACAAAAGCAACCAAAACATATAGAATTTTCAAGAGCAGATATTTGGAAAAAACCATTTAGTCCTGCCCAAAATAGTTTGAAATATCAGCAGAAAGATGATGAAGAGGAAATAGAAGAATTTGCTAATATGTGGAACTCTAGTCAACCAGCTTGTGAACCATGGAATAATAGTGGACAAATAGAGACAAATTTGCCTAATGTTTGGACAGAGTTTGATCATGATACTTCAAGACTCACAGAGCATTCATGGAATGTTCCTCAAGTGGAATTTGATCAGGTTTCACAAAATTTTGACGAACATTCTATGTCTAAATGTTTACTGGAATTCTCTATAGATAATTTAAGTGAAAATCCAAAAAATCAAATAGATTTCAGTTCTCAAAACAATGGGCATGGTAGCTCATTAGAAAACCATACAGTATATAAAAATGCAAAATCTAGTTTTGGCATTGTGCAGAAAGATGTTAAATTGATTACAGAAAACCACAGCAACACTAAGTCTAGACAGTCTGATGATACCACTGTATGGGATGCCTGTGATTCAAACATCAGAAAAGATATGCTTGGAAACCTTGCCTGTTGGGAAGATCCGTTCCTGTCATACAGAGACCCAGAATTTGTTACATCAAATACAGGTGAAGATCTTATTGTCTCTCCACCAGATACAAACTATTCAACATCTGATTCATATGTGTCACCCACAGGTGTTGGAGATGAAAAAGAAAGTGAAGACAAATATTCTGATAGAAAGCCAATTTTTGACCAAATAAGAAACTCAAATTCAGATGAAACTGGAACAGAAACATATGATTTATCAGATGATAAATCATTGCCACAAACATTTCCTGTATGTTCATCTGATTATAGTGAAGCTTGGAGACTAACCCTTAATAATGAAAAACAAGTAGAAGTTGAACATTCTGAGCTTAATATAAAAGATGCTGTGGTATTTGATTCAGAAGAAAACAGTGCAGTGCTTTATTCAGGTGACTATGACGTTGATGACAGTAGTCCTTCTGAAAATAGTGGAATGCTGTTGATCCCTGCACAAAAAGATAACAATTCTCCTCTAAGTAGTATCGTGTGCACAATAGAAGAAAATTGTGAGAGGAATAATGAAATCATTTTTGAAGACATAGGATCTCCTTGTTTTGATCCAAATGATACAGAGAATGACATTTCAGTTAATTATCAACTTAAACAAAACACTCAATCAGGTCAAGAAAGTAAAGTTCTAAATATGCAATTTGACCAAAAGCCTGAACATCTTCAGCACAATCAAGGAGTTGCACTGGAGGATAATAATTTAACATACTCCTCAACATTAGAAGTCATTGAAAATAAAGCTATTGTAGGATCACTCCCTCTTAATGATATTAGAAATGAAACAATCCAAAATGACAACATGCCATTGTCACTTTTACTACCTCTTTCATATGTTAATAGTTCAGAAGAAAGCAGGACAATTTCTGATTATCCCAGTTCGCCAGAAAAAACAATAACTAGTGGAAGTCTGGAAGACGTAGCAGCAGAACCACCAGAAGTAAATATACCATTTTCCAATTGGACTCATCTTATCAAGGAAGAAAAGAATGAGGTATCCCAAGATAGTAATGGAAAACAAGTTGTTATGTCTCCTAAAGAAGATAATGATAATTTGGAACATTTTAACATGGTTGAACATCAAAACTACCATTCAGGGGAGGTATCTACACTAGTTTCTAAACCTTTTGATAAAAATCTATCTGAACAAAATATTCCTGACATGGAAAGTCTCCCTTCAATTTCTCCTAGAGAAGAATGTAATCAAACTATGGTTGAAAATAAAAACATGATTAATAGATCAGAAATGAATGCTTCAGAGTCAGAACAATCAAATCTTTTTTTGCATGGTGAAGAACAACCATCAACGGGAGAAGAGTCAATACCCAACTTGAACACTGATAAATTTGAATTGGAAAGTTGTGAAGATATTTCAGAAATGCTCGACATTGAAGATACAACTTCAAATGATGAAAATCAAGGAATTCCACAGAATCTATATAAAGAATATATTGAAGCCCTGGACACAACAGATAAGCCACAACCAAGTAATTTATTACCTTATAAAGCTGATTCTTCTGAATTAAGTGAAACCCCTGAAAGTGTGGAGAGTGAGAATGAATTCACTCATGAAAAATGTATTGATATTATACTGCATCATGAATTGTCCCAAATCCTTGATGCTTGGAATACATCAGTGAGTGAAGAAATCCAGCTTGCTGGATTAAGCCCCATGAAGAATGAAATGTCAGAAGGATCAAGTAACTCCCCTGCAAATACTTCCTTCAAAATTACTGGTGAGGAAGATAATAGCAGTAGTGGTTCCATTAATAATGATATATACTCAGGTCCAACAAGCCCAGATATAAGCGATTCTTCAATTAATATACATACCAGGGAGAATTTTCAAGGAAGTAATAATCAGAACGTCACAAATGATATCAAAATACATGAATCTGGAAAGGAATCCCTTGAAAATAAAAGCCAAGAAGATTCTGAAACAAACACTGATCATAAAGTTCCTAAAAATTTAGTTCTTTGGAATTCTCACGTGGATGATGATACCTCTTCTTTATCAAGTCCTGGAACAGATGAAGTTTCAGAATATTCAAATATACATCAGGGAGGAATAGAGTCAGATATAGACACTGACAAATTGGAGGATGCTGTGAGAGAGAAGGAATCTTTGCATTTCCAGGAAACAAATCTTATAGATGGTTCAAAAAATTCAAATGCTCAACCTAATTTGAAGGAAAATGTCCACGTGGATGCATTAAATAAAACCTCTGAAGATGTTAATATTTTAACAGAACACCATGCCCATGAAACATCTGAATATTTTATAGAAAGGGAAATAGATCAGGATGATGTACATAATCACATGGCACAAACATCTGCTGTAAATAATGAAGAAATTTACAGTCCAAATAATTTAGATGCCTGGGATATTCTGTTGCAAGATAATGCCAAAAGCTCATTAGATGAAAATAAAAAATCCATAGAAGAATGTTTTGGATTTCCAGATGATACATTCGAATGGTGGAATTTGGAAAAACAAAGTGAAAGTTCACTTGGATTGAATTCTAGAAATGATTTACAAACAAACTATGCAGGAGTTATCCTTGATAATACATGGGCAGTACATCCAAAAAGAAACGAAAATATGGAGGAAACAATATTTCCTACTTCTCCATATGAAACAGAATCTACTTCTACTTCTCCATATGAAACAGAATCTACACAATGTAACAATATACCTGAATATAAAAATGAGGAACAGGTACTGACTCATCGGTATGAAGGTTGTGCAAACACTGGAGAATATGATGGACTACCGTGGCCACATATTGATGAAACAGAGAGAAGACAAGAACCATCTCTTAATACTGTTAAACAAACTGTTCCAGAAGACTGGCAGACAAGCTTGTTAAATGCTATTGCTCGGGAAGATCTAAAACTTGATCCAATTATAATAAATAGAAATAGATTTGTCCCCAGAATAGTAAATCAATACAGTGAAATGCACCCAGAGTCTATTAACAAATCTCCATCAGATCCTTCACTGTCTTTAACAAAACCTTTGAGCACAACACCTACTGAAGGAAATTCATTTGTTCCTGACATATTACAAAACAGTACCCCTGGAAACTGCCAGGTATTTAGTATTGATCCAGATTTGTGGACTGATGTAGACCAGCCTTTCATTTTGAAAACAAGCAGAGAAAACCCAGATATATTAAATCACTTTGATCAAGACAGCAGTTCACAGGCCTCAAGCAGTCCTGATGTTTGCCAGTATGAAAGCAAGGAAACATGTGCACAGAACTCTGTCCTAGCTGAGCACGAGGAGCCCAGTGTGATGTCCCCCATCTTGTTAAAAAACACTGATTTTCATTTTAATCAGCAACTGGCAATTGACAGAGAGGAATTATGCCCTGAAGAAAACAGCACATGTCTTGCAAATAAGTGTGAGACAATCTACCAAGGAACATCTCCAAATGACAAACTATCTGAAGTTGAAAAAGAAAATATTATTCAGGAATCTGTTTTGGCCACAGATAATTTTATGTGTGATAATTTTCCTGGAAATGATCAACTTTCAGCCTTCAGCCATGAAACAGGACTAGTTGAACAGATGAAAACAATGCATACTGCAGTTGATGACACTGGAAAAGAGTATACTATGAATAAGATATCAATGATGAATAACCAAACTATGAAGCTGAATGAAACTAATCCTTTAACAGTCATTGATGAATCAGAGAAAACAGTAGAAATTCATCCAACACTTACAAAGAAACAATCACCACAAGGCTCATTAGAAGTAATGGAAGACGTCCTAAGTAATATAGAAAAACAATATTCTGCAGATAGTCTACAGAAGCTTCAAAATACACAGGAAAATTATAGTCCAGAGTTTATAGAATCACCCCATAATCAATTAACACTAGCATGTGTTTCTCCTTTTGGTTTGGACACTCTTCAAAAAGACAGCATGAGCATTTCAGGATCTAACACTGCTCTCATAAAAGATGATACTGTTGAATATTCTCAACAGGGTTGGGGATCCCTGTTATTGGAATCTGATGGGACTCCTGGATCTTCATGTACTTTGAAAGCATTTGAGTTTGATACAGATTCAAGTAATATTGAATCTCCAGTTGCTGGTAGTGAAATTGACATTTTGGACTCTAAAGCTACCGGTTTAAAAAATGAGGTTGCAGGAGATCAAGAAAATCAAGGCTGGGACTCATTTTTATTAGAATCTGATGAGAAATTGCAACCCTCGTGTGTTTTTAAAAAACCTGTGTATGAAATATATTCAGATAGTATTGATTCACCAACTAGTGAAGATGAAAATAATATTTTAGAAAAGAAATCTGATGATGTAAATAGCAAAGCTGGGGAAAGTTTTGAAAACTGGGGTTCTTTATTGTTAGACTCTGAAGTAATTCCTGAGTTAACAGATGATCTGAACAAGTGTGAATACGAAGCAAAATCAACTCATATTGATTCACCAGCAGGTGGAGTCATAAGTGTGGACAATGGTGAGTAAAATTAGCACTTTTCTTAATGTAAGATTTTTTTTCTAGGCAAATAAAAATCTTTTTTGCATATATTATAATCTGTAATGAAATGGTTTAGAAAGAAATTACTTATGAAAACCTTTCCAAATAAAATTCCCAAATAGAGATACTTTCTTTTTTTAAAGTATATTTATTTTAAAAAGAATATTTCTCTTTAAAAAAAAATCAAAATAAATACAAAATGAATACACATACCATAAATGCATTTTAGAAATACTCATTCACTCACACACCCTATAAATGCAATATTCTTTTCCAGCTATGAATTGTCTAGCATGTCTTATTTAACTGAAAAGTTATTTTAAGCAAAACATAAAATGACATAACAAGAGGCTATACAAATCAAATTGATAATTATTTCCTGTTTAAAATTAGTAGGAAAAATTGACTGCTTTAACTAAAACTGTTTTGTTTAATTTCAGAAGCTGTGTGTGATGTGTTTAATTTTGATAGTGAATTGACCAAGTTCCCAGAAAGGACAAGAATGGACAATAAAGAAGATAGACAATTACAGGAAGCAGAAGAACAGTCTTCTTTAGAAATGGACTATGTCCTCATTAGCGATGAAGAAAATGGATCTTTGACAAAGGACTTATTGGTAACACAAGAAAGCAATTTCCCTTCAGCAGTTGCTGAACAAATGGATTCTCTTGAAACATTCCCAGCAGAGTCCTCGGATACATTACAGTCAATCTCCATTATAAATGAAAGTGAAGGACAGTCTACCCTGGAGAATGAATGGGACTCTTTTTATTCAGAAGAAAAAAGTTCTGCTGTTGTGCCTCAAAAATGGGAAGGTGAAAAGAAATCACCCAGCATCCTTGTACAAGACCGGGAGTGGACTATAGTAGACCAGAATGGAGAGCATGAGGTATCATCTGAAGATAACTGTAGTAAGCCAGTCACAATAGAAACACTATGCAGACAATCTATTAAAGAATTAGACAATGTTTTAAACCAGGAACTGATCTCTGAGACCCAAACTGAAATCCCACTAGATAAAAGCTCTTTCCAAGCCTGGGAACAACAGGGCAAGATTTCATGCGATACCAAAACAGATGCTCCTTTATTGCAAGTGGTTGCTACTGATGTTGAATCAGATGATCACCCACAACATGGAGACAGCATGGTCAAAGAACAAGAAATAGAAGATGAGTCTCACTCTGTTGACAATGAAAGAGAGCTCGATCAAACAGTAGGGTAAGAACAGTATAAATGTTATTGCTGATTTTATTATTGCTGAATGTACTGATACATTTCAGAAGGTTGCTCATACCAGAAACAAGGGGTGGATAAACTTTATATTAGAATAAGAGCTTCCTTTTATGCAAGGCAGACATCTAATTTTTACCAACCTCTCATATATTCTGCAACAATCCAGTACAGAGCAATCCAGCAACTGATGATATGAACTGAAGATATATATATTGATGATCAGTACTGACTCTATCGAAAGGAGTCTGGTGGTACCTTTCCCAAGTAACAATATTATTAAAAGACATAAGGTGTTGTGAGCTTCAGTTTACTTCATCAAGTGCATAAAGAGGCTATGTGCCAGCCCACATGCCTGAAAACATCTACAATTTTGGATACTTTGATATAATATTGGAGATATAATCAACCAGAACATACTGTTCTTTAACTTACAGCAATTGGTCCAGTTGTATTTGCAATTTTGTTAATACAAGTCCAAACCTACACTTTCATACAGTGATGTAGTGTGGACCTGTATATTAAGAAGTCTGGATTAAAGTGAGTGTTGGGCACTCCTGGCTAGAAAGGCAGCATGTAAATCAAATTAAATAATACAGTTTAAATCTAATTTGCCATTCAAAACAGCACTCAATTTTGATCTAAGGTTTAAGATATTGTAAGGTCCCTGTTCCGTTACTTGAACTGAGATATCATATTAATATAATAAGATAAGCCAAGTGGAGACCTCTTGATCAAGCAGCACTTTATATGATCAAATTAAGCAGCTGGGTGGCAAAAAATCTGGAACACTGGCAGAGTTACATCCAAAAGTGCCACACCTTAGAAAATTAGAACATTACTTTATAAACTTTGTTAGCCAATGAAAATCAGACAACAGAGCCGTTACATCATAAGGAAGACATCAATCATTCCTGTGCACTTCCTTATTCCCTCCTCAGTACATCGTATCCATGTACATGTTTCCCACGCTTGCATGAGATTTCCCTGGTGCAAAAGCCAATTACAAAAAGCAAGAAAGCAACAGTTAGACTAAACAATTTCCCTTTGTTCCAGAACCTTTCAATATCAAATGTCAAAGTTTTAGTGAACAAAATTATTCCAATCATCATCTTACCCACTTCTGTCTCTGGGCCTTTTTTTTTTTTAAAGACATTGTTCATCCCTTTCATATATAAATTGAATCTTTCCCCTTCTTCCTTTCAAATCAACTTTCACAGTTCTTACACATTTTTACTGTCACCATATTTTTAATCTACCCTCTATTACAGGCAGTCCGTTTTGAGTTACTGATTTGTTTAACAACCATTTGCAGTTATGATGGTGATGAAAAACTAATGATGACCATTTATGACTTTCTCCAGGTCTATCAAGCAAAGGAAAGTTAAAGTAAGAGCATAAATACAGTCACAGTTTTACTTAGCGACTGCTTTGCTTAACGAACTGGTTATTGATCCCAGTTGTGGTTGTTAAATGAGAACTACCTGTGGATCTTTTCTCAGTTCTTGACCTCTGTTCTCAACCTTCACAGATTCTTTGGTAGAACTTCGGCAAGCTAGGGATCTGGCTTATCTCTGAAATACTGCAGAGGAAGAAATGATGGAAGTTATTATTATTTATTTTTAATTCTGTGTGTCCTGTGTTGACATAATAAATGCGAAGTGATCGTGATTTCACTGGAGCATGAAAAATTGCTATAACCAATTAATAGGATTTTAACTTTCCTCCCAGCCCTATGCTTATGTGCATTGCTCATTGATTCTTTGTCTCAGAATGCTATGCAATTTTTGCAAAATATATGACAAATGTTTTTGTTTGTCTTCTTGAAACTGTCTCTTAGCTGCAAATCTCATGACCACAAGAGTTGGGCATATAAACATTTTTGGGTTTTCTTCTTCCTCTTATATTTTGCATAAACCGTACTTCTTCACCACAGTCTATTAGAGTGTTTTTTTCCATGTAAAGACAGCTAACTTTATCAAATAATTTTATCTCTCTTCTTGTTTGTATAGATCTAAGCAAATATTTCAGAACATTACATTACTAATTTGAGATACACTTATCTATTGAATCCATTTGGTGCAATCTACATAAAATATGAAAGTTAGCATCTACCTTTGCTCATGGCCTCATTTACATACATTTATCTCTATATACATTTATATCTAAATTGTAGAATATAAAATTTACCCATAAATTTATTTGGATTTATGTCACTAGTCTTTTTTTTAAAAAAGTGGCCCTGGAACCAAATCATAATTGTGAGTATTGGCTGCAATTGAAATCTCAGAAATATAAAAATATTTTAATTTTGAAAGCTGAGAACGGAGAAGGAACTAGCTTGTTCTCTAGGTCAACTTTCCTCAAGTGGCAGAAATTTTAGCCTCAGCACATCAAGAAGTCTCTAAACTGGGGAAGGCTAATTTTGATAATATGATACATATAATCCAGCATGGGACTGACCAGATATTTCTTAATGCTATTTTCTACACACTGGCAAATATTTAAAGATGCTTTTCAAGGAAAATAAATGGTCTTTTAATTAATTGGATAATGCAGAAAAAAGTGGCTTTTGTCTACAGATCCCAGTAAAAATTCTCTATTCTACCTGAAGATACACATTGAATCTGCCCTCTTTTGCGTTGTTGTTTTTTTAACAAAATTTTCCACCACTGTATGGCTTTAAACTCAATTTAAGTGATGTAGATTACATATACTGTAGCTATTCAATACATAGCTTCAAAACTTGCTTTTAGATTTATTTTATTTGGTTTTCACAGTTATGTGATTACCACTAAGAAAGAAAAACAGTTATTCTTAATAAGCCTGTTTGTGTTTGGTGTTATTTGAGTGCCTATTAGAATGGCTGATTGGATATGCACAGCATGGTATCTAAAGGCAGGTGATCATCGTCCTTATTTAGAACTGGCATTGGTCATGTGATCAGAAAAATGGTGAAGATCTCTGTTTCTAGTAAGCTGCCATGGGAAGGAGATCCTGAAATAAAGTCATAAAGCAGCTTTGCACTTTTCCTATTGCAAAACTGCTTTTTAAACCTCAAGAAGGTAAGCACGTTGTTTGTACGGAGCAATTGGCAAAGAGGATGCTTTTTTTAAACAGCTCTATTGTTGCAGTTAATACGGAGGGAGGCGAGGGAGAAGAGAATGTGCATCAGCAGGATGCAAAGCGTTTGCTGTGTCATAAGAAAATTAAGCAGCTGTGACTTGAAATTCAGTCACATCTGGTTATGAAGGAAACTGTGTCTTCTTTTCAGAGATTTGTCAAATTACAATATGATGTGATTTTTGCAATTAATGAACAGAACTTTACTGTGTATTTTAATTGCATAACCCTCTTCATTAGTCTGATTTTGTTCTCTGCATCTCTTTTTGATGATGGCAATGAAGAAGAAAGAAAAGCTCTTACACTATCTAAAAGCTTGCTTAACTGAGGGGAAGCACTAAACGCACTTGAGATTGTATCAGTCTTGCAAGAGGTGATTGTGTTGTTTTAGGTCTTTTTCTGTAAGTGAGAAGCATATAAGGTTTCATTCTTGAAGTATCCTCTGGATGTTCAGAAGAAATTGGGTTTCAAGTGGGCAAAGCATGGAAAATACAAAGCTTGAAAAATGAGCAAGCATTTCTTAAAATACATGCAGAACTGTGGCTCTCTGGAATGTCTGCCAGTAAAAAAAAATAATGAAACATTTCTGTGAGAAACTTGTTTTCAGAAAATGCTTTGTGCTGTTAAAGAAATGACCACATGCACAACAGCTTTCGGAAAAGAAAATGCTTAATAGAAGGATTTAATAGAAATATAGGAACAGGAGGATCTTTGCTGTGCCTTCTTAGGCCACAAGAGGTTGATGTGATTGTTTGGAGCTGTGTTTTACTGTAACTCTCACATCAGCCATGTACTCTGCACAGCTCATTTGTTCTCTTGAGTCTATAAGATGGAACTTGTCATGCTTTGCCTCATGAGGCTGGTTGAAAAAGAAGGAGCTTATAAAACCATAAAGAATAACCTTCCAATGAAACAGTGTGTGCGTGCATGTGTGATCTTTAATGCTTCTTTTGATAAAGCATTGCGTATAAAAATGCCTAGGAAGTTGACTATGTTTTCATGGAATCCTCTTCCTCATTTTCTTTTATCCCTTTGTGTTGTTTCTGAAGAAAAGCTAAGCATCTTCTATGCTTGATGAGATAAATGAAACCTTTGTAGTTCTTCCCAGGCTACCAAGAATAAGTATAAATGACTTTTCTGGCATATATAGTACAGGTTTTTTTTTTAGTTCTTGCTTGTATTAAGTCAAGAGGTTAGAAAATTTACATAATGTTATACAGTAGTAAATAAGCAGTTTTCCCATCAATAATTCTTTTTCTTTAGTAAATTCCATTAACGTTCAACTAATGAAAACTGTGTATAACACATAGTTCCCTTCTACTGATGCAGCTCCATCTCTTTGAAATTTCTGTCTCATAGCCACCATATTTTTAGATTTTGTAAATCCCAATTTGACCCACTTAGAATCCATAAAAATGCCGTTGCTAAGGTCTGACTGGTTAATTGTTCATGTCCTCAGTTCTGATATCTCTTACTTTATGATCCTTCCTCCCTTCAAAAAAATGTACATTTTTGTCACCTGAGGATTTTTATTGCCAATATCCTTGATTTAAAATTACATCTCTGATGACAGTTTACACTCATTAGGCTGCATTAACCTGTTAAACTATATCTAAATCAATATTTGTTTCATTTGCTTCAGTTCTGTAATGGAGGATGGTGCAACATAGTGCTATGAGCTCTGCCATGGTGCCTCAGTTGCTGCTAATACTTTGATATTATAGTTTCACGGATGAGTCATTGGCATAACTTTTATAACATATAACATTTAACATCATCTTCTAATACAAGTAATCCTCGAGTTACGAATGTAATGGAGCCTGCCGATTACATTCATAACCCGATGATTCATAGGAGTGAATCATGTAACTTGAACATGATCACTCCCTGCTTTCACCCACACATTCGCTAATTGTATCTCAGGGTGGGGAAGACCATGGGGGGTTTAGTGCTTCTGACCACCCAAGGTCTCCCCCTACCCACTAAGATATCTTGTGCTTCCCCCTCCCCCCACCATGCCCGACTGGATCACTTACCTTACCTAGATCTCAATGTTCAAGGGGTGTGTGTCTCCTCTCTAGCCTCTCTGCCTCAGTTTCACCTTGAGGCATGCAGGGATGACAGATTGCATCCCTATAGGCTCCAGTCATCTTTGCAAAAAGCCTTTGGCGCCAAGAACGGAGGCCGGAAGGGTGCATGCATCCCTCCAGACCTCCGTTTACGGCAGCAAAGGCCTTTCCTGAAAGTGTTTGCCACTGAGAAGGAGGCCGGGAGGGACGCACGCGCCCCTCCTGACCTCTGTTCTTGGAGCCAAAATCTTTTTTCAAAGATGGCAAAAGGCTTTGCAAACAGAGGGAAGGCTTCATTGCTTGCAGAGCCTTTTGCCGCAGATCTCGTCTAGGCCTCCGTTTGTAGAGAACAGAGACCTAAAGTACCGTGAGATGACGTGAGATCAGTAGTACGAGATCTCCCGTACTTGAGGCCTCCATTCTCTGCAAACGTACCGAAGGCCTGAAGCACCGAAGCAGGCCAAGAAGCTCACTCGATCTTTGCAAGATGAGTAGCCACAGAGCCAGTACCTGTGTAGACCTGGGGGTTGGGGAAATAGGCAGGGCGAATGTTGCAGTTCCTCTGCAGTCGTTCATAAGGGTGAACGACTGCCGTGGTGATGCAACATTTGAAACTTCAGGACTGTGTCGTACGTACTTGGGGGGGGGGTTATGTTGTAACTTCAAATGGTCACTAAGTGAACTGTCATAACTCGAGGATTACCTGTGCTTAATTTTTGATGAAGGTGATAGTAAATTTAAGAATAAATATTCTTTTACATAAGGAATCTTTCTATAAAAAGAAGAACTTTCAATCCAATACAATTATTGACTGATAAAATGGAAAAAAGGTTATTTTCTCTGCCCAATTCTCTCTAGCTTCAGAGTTTTAAAATGTTATGTGGATCTTTTTTTGATTGGCTTATTATGTGTGATCAGGTCATTTTTTTGACTTGATGGTGATCACATAGATAGATTTTCATCATGGTGATCTATTCCTAACTTGGTCTTTCAAGTCTTCCAATATTGCATTCATCATCACTTAACTGAATACAGGATGGCATTGAAACCTTTTAAAGGTATACTTTATATATTTTACTTTTTCTTTGGTTCTTAATTTTCTTGGTACGTAACAATTTTTGATTTGTATAAAATATTGGTCAATGATTCTAATAAACTATTTGAAAATGGTTTTGAAAAACTTTAGCTCTGGCATAATTGCAGTGCTTCTCTGATGTTCATTAAACAACGCATCTTTTTCCAAGCTTCTGTGCATGCCTGAAAAATAGATGTTAATGGTTTAAGTAATCCACTCATTAAGGTTAATGTGACTCTTTAAAACATCATTTTTCCCCTCAGACTCTGTGAAAGCCTGAATAAAGTCAGGCTACTTTCATGATTAGCCCAGAGGTACTGAGGTCTAAAGCACTTTGAATAATTTTAGAAATATACACAATTTTAATTACCTGTACTGATTAAACAATTTAATCAACTAAAATTACCTACAATTAATCTGCAAGCAAATTATAATTTTTTTGCTTTTTTTTAAGCACCAATGCTTGTGATAGCAGAAGCTTGAAATTCCCTTTTGCAAATTAAAATTCGGTCTTTCGTGAGATGATTATGGATTTTGTTCTGAGATAAGGAAATATGATCTATATTTCGACTGAAAACTAAGGAAAACATTTCTGTACTGAAAACTAAGGAAAATGTTTCTTCTTGTGAGTGATTGCTTTTTTCTAAATTACACTACTACTTAATGAGAAATTAAAGCCATTGTAGTCAATTAACCATGTGAGTTTTAAATCAATCCATGGAGTATTACCTAAAGCTAATATAGTTAATTCAGTAAGATTCCTTTCATGCCTAATTAATGTTGGTCTATTGATCATCTATCTATCTATCTGTCTATCCATTCATCCCAAAGTTAACCCCCAATGTAGTTATGGCAGACTAGTATGATCCAGGTCCAATTCAAGATGTTCGTTCTTACTTTTAAATTCCTTCATGGCATGGGTCCAGGCTATCTGAAGAACTGCCTCACCCCAAAGGAATTGGCCCACCACACACATACTGGCAGAAAAGGTATGCTACAGACCTTGTCGGTTAAGGAATTCCACCTGACAGGGTCCAGGACAAAAGCCTTTTCTGCCATCGCTCCTGCCCTCTGGAACATTATGCCACCACCCCACTCCCGAAGGTGAGATCCACACACCCCTTTTGGTCTTCTAAAAGGGCCTGAAGACCTGGCTTGGAGCTAGCTTGGAGCCCCATTGGGAGTGCATTATTCTGCTGGTGGTTAACAGACAAACATATGATCCCACCTCCCCCTGTGTGCATTTTGTTCCCTTCCCCCATCTTTATTAATTTTAAGCTATTTTTAATCTTACTAGTTTGAGCAGCTTTTTAATGATTATAAGCCATCTAGAGTCAGAATCAGGAGAGATGGGCAGCATATAAGTTGAATAAATAATTAAACATCATAAACCTTTGATTGATTGATTGATTCTTTCTTTCTTTCTTTCTTTCTTTCTTTCTTCTCTCTCTCTCTTCTCTCTCTCTCTCTCTCTCTCTCTCTCTCTTTCTTTCTTTCTTTTTCTTTCCTTCCTTCCTTTTTCTTTCCTTGCTTCCTTTCTTCCTCCCTCCCTTCCTTCCTCCCTCCCTCCTTTCTTCCCTCCCTTCCTCCCTCCCTAAACTCAGAAATGTGCTAGGGTGGTGATAAAATAAACCCTGTCCAGACACAACATCAAGCCATCATTCTGGCCAAGATAAAGGAAGGCATACGAGTCTGGATAAGAATTTCTTAAGGAAGCTTCATTTGCAGCAGGCTTCTACACAGAGGAGGCAACCAGCTTGAAAGTTCTTGGGCAGAAAAGCCTTGGGCCACCCTTCCTCAATCTGGTGCCTTCTGTTACACTACAGCACCCATAGTTTCCCAGGGAGTGTAGCCATTTGGCAGTACTTGTTGGTATTGTGGGAAATGAAGCCTAAAATATGAGCAGAATGCCAAGTTTGGAAAAGTCCCCTTTAGATTAACAGCAAGTCAAAAATAGCAATCATTATTAGTTATGATTTTTCTCTCCTTCAGCTGTAGTTCAAACATTAGCAGACAATATTTACACACCATATTGTGTGGTGTATAAAATATGTGCTTAAACAGCTTTCCTACTACAGCAATTGATTGTGGATACCGAAACATGATTTAAAATGTCCATGCTAAGAAATATGTCCAAGGTAAGGAATTTTTTTTACAATTTGGGGGGAACGGACAGATTCAAGTCAGGATTCCTTAGACTAGTCCCTGAAATTTTCTTGGCAAATTGTTTGGAAGTGGTTTGCCTGGCCCCAAAACATCCAGTTGGTTTCATGCCTAAGGTAGGACTAGAAGTCCCAGTGTCCCAGTTTCTAGTCTGGCTCCTTAACCCTTACACCAAACTGGCTCTTAGTCTTTACATGAAATACTTTTATTATAATTTGTTAATTAAGTTGGTATGTGTGTGTGTGTATCTATGTAAGTGTGAGACAAATTCATCAAATGAAATATATCATATCTAGTGAATTATATCTCCCTGTAGGTTATCAGATTAATTAGGTCTAGTCACATGAGTCTAATCTAAGCTGTAAGTAAAAAAGGTGTAATCTCTGAAGTTTTCTTGCAGCATTTTCAGAAAAGTTTGTCATTTCCTTCTTCCTAGGGCTAACAGAGAGTGACTGGTCCTAGATCACCCAGAAGGCTTCATGTCTAAAATTAGAACTTGTAACCTTGTGGTTTCTAATGTGGTGATTTAATCATTATACCAAAGTGGCTCTCTCCAAACCTTGCTTGAACCATTTGACAGGGAAAAGCAAAGAAATAATTTGTCATTAAAAATGCTTAGCAATGTGAATCCAAATGTTGAAAACAGTGAAGTAAATAGATTTTTATATTTATATCACAGCACTGAAAGTTTTAATGATAGATGTTGAGAGAGGCCCAATATTTGTGCAATATTTTCTGGTGACAAAACCTTGCTATGCTAATGTAGCAAGAAAAAAAAGGCAACTAGGTGTCACCTGTATCATTATAAAAGTAGAATGCTGTAAAAAGCCATTTATTTTAAAAGGAGGAAATAGCAAAACAACTATGATTAAATGTCCACCATTTATCAACACATAAAATATGAGTTCTGCCAGGAAGTTATTAAGAAAGAGGAAGTGCAGGAGGCAATTTACTTTGGCTCAACATAGGGTGGTATTAATAACTGTATTTCTATGGAACTGGATTAGCAGAAGGAAAAATTTCATATGCAGAGCTGGATGAGAAAATTAGTGTAAATGTGCATACGGCCATGTAATTTTTTAAAGTGAAAATTATCTACAGTATTTTGTGATAGATTTTATAAGAGCAATGCAGACTTCTAGATTTGAATACACAGTTGACCTGTAGATTGATTATGGATCTCTAGTAAGATTAGTTGGCCATGACTAACTCTGAGAAAAACACAACTATCCTTCCTTTGAAATTAAACAGGGAGGAGTTTGATAGAGGCTTTTGCCCTTTTTAATTTGTATGGAGCATAGCAGTTTACTATGGAAAAGGAAATAAAGGAATCTAAACTCCTCCACCAAATATTTGTGAGGTAACATTTTATAGGATGCAGGAAGCTAATCCACACAGATCTCTAGGGGTGATAGATTGATAGATAGATAGATAGATAGATAGATAGATAACCTTTATTGTCATTTTTTACTGTGGGCACAATGGCACACATTAAAAATGAAATTTAGTTGTTTGCTCTCAAAGTGTTCACATACACAACACGCATTTAAACATGCTATATTCAACATATGTATAGACCTACACCCTTACCTATAAGTAACATATAAATACTAATCACTGTCCATCTTGAATACATAACGGAAGGAGGAAGCTTTAGAGTTCACAAGGTTAATGCTGTATGGAAAAAAACTGTGACTGAATCTGGATGTTCTGCTTTGGATACCATGGAGCCTCCTCCCAGAAGATAATAAGGAAAACAGGTCGTGAAGAGGATGTGTAGTGTCCCAGACAATCTTACGGACCCTGCTCAAGCAACGCTTATGTGCTATGTCCCGGATGGAAGGAAGAGAACTGCCAATGATCTTTTCAGCCATCCTCACCACTCTCTGCACCGCCTTCCTGTCTGAAGCAGTGATGCTTTTAAGCCAGACTGTGATGCTGTATGACAGGATGCTCTCGACTGTCCCTCTGTAGAAAGTGGTCAGGACAGGGGACGGAAGATGTGCTTTTCTCATGTGATGCAGAATCACGAGGGAGGGAGAGGTATTAGGATTTCATTTTATTTTGTAAGTATTAAAAGTAAACCGTTTCTTTCAAAATCATTCTTTTTAAGTCCCAATGGCTGCTTTGGATGGGTCTAGATTGTTCTATGATAGGTGGTCCTTGTTTAGTGATCACAATTTGGAATGGCAACTTAATAGCGATAGCCAGATCTTCCCCTAGGCTCATGCCTTGCATGCACAGATTGTAATAAAGCAGACTGAGGCAGGAAGATCATTTTATTATGATTTATTCAGAGTAGTTCTGATAAAGCAGATTCCTCTTATTCAAAGAGGGCACCAAGAGCCTCAAATTACTTTCTCTTTTATAGTTAACAAATCAAAGGAAAATACAAAAGAAAATTTGATTAGACAGGAGAAAGGCATCCTGCCCTTTGGACAGGAAATCAGTTACATGAAGTTAAACATGTTACATATGTGAATTCCATAATATCATATATGTTCATTTAAATGAGCTCTAAAGACTGCAGGGGCGTAAAACGTAGCATGTCAATGAAGGAAAAACATCATAAAATTACTTAGAATCCAGGGAGAGACAAGCCAGGTGCCAATTGTTGAGACTCTAGAAAGAGTACAGAGAAGAGCAACAAAGATGATTAGGGGACTGGAGGCCAAAGCATATAAGGAAAGGCTGCTGGAATTGGGTATGTCTAGTTTAATTAAGAGAAGGACGAGGGGGGATAAGATAGCAGTATTCCAATATCTCAAGGGCTGCCACAAAGAAGAGGGAGTCAAGCTATTTTCCAAGGCACCTGAGGGCAGGACAAGAAGTAACGGATGGAAACTAATCAAGGAGAGAAGCAACTTAGAACTGAGGAGAAACTTCCTGACAGTTAGAACAATTAACCAGTGGAACAACCTGCCTCCAGAAGTGGTGAATGCTCCAACACTGGAAGTTTTTAAGAAGAGACTGGACAGCCATTTGTCTGAAATGGTATAGGGTTTCCTGCCTGAGCAGGGGGTTGGACTAGATGACCTCCAGGGTCCCTTCCAACTTTATTATTGTTATTATTGTTATTATAATTAACCCTAACAAGCTCTCTCTCTTACCAGAAGACAAACTACAGATATCCTGTTAAGACGAATATGGTCCTATCCTATCCTGACCTGGAGATCAAAGATAGTTTTATCCTGCAGTTTAGGAATGTTAGAAATTATCCATCAATTCATCCAGTAACAGAATAAAGAGCTTTCTACATTCCAATCTGCAGTGGTTTGACGAACTATTAACATCAATTAAAAGAGGAGAATAAAATCAAATTAAAATACAAGAAAACCCAGGTTGTTTATTTAGTACAACCGTACTACAAAGCCCATGTTGTGTGGCTCTCGTTTCCCGCCCTCTGATGCTATGAGAACTGTGCAGCAGGCAGATATGCATCAATAGTTAAGTGAAGCAGTTGCTAAGTGGAACCAGGACAGTGTTTATGATCTTACTGTGATGGTTGTAAATGTGAGGATTGGTTATAAAGTTACTTTTCTTCAGTGTTACTGCATACGGTTGCTAAGTATACACTACATGTGCTTCCCTGTCCTTTTGAAGTTGAATATTCTCTATAAGCCTAAAACCTATTTGTGTTTTGTACTTAATGCTCTTATTAAACTTTAAAGACTGTTTAGATAAATCTTTTTGTACAATGTATGCCTTATGACATTGTAAACTGTTAACATTCTTCTTCTTCTTGTGCCATATCCGTTATGGGACGTTGATGATCATGTTGGCGATCCTGTTTTTATCAGCAGCCGCACGAAAAAGTGCTGCTGAGTTTTGTCCAAACCAGTCCCTTAGATTTTGAAGCCGCGATGTTCTTCTTCTGCCTGGACCTCGTTTGCCTTCAATCTTTCCCTGGAGGATTAAATGGAGTATGCCGTATTTCTCTGGGTGTCGCATCACATGTCTGAAATATTCTAATTTTCGTTTTTTAATTGTTTTGATGATTCCCCTTGGCTTTCCCAGGCGGCATACTTAAGCGTCCCCATATTGATTACCTGATACTGGACTTAAACTACCTTTTTTCAACTATAGAACTGGAAGGTGTCTTCCTTCTTTTGGACTTGTGCCATATATCAGTGATGGCAAACCTTTTAGAGACCGAGTGCCCAAACTGCAACCCAAAACCCACTTATGTATCGTCGGGTGCCGGATGGGCGTGGCCCATTGGGTGGGTGTGGTCAGTTGGGTGAGTGTGGCCAGTTGGGTGGGCATGGCTGTAGTAGTAACGGCAGATGGGACTAAAAAGTTCAATCAATCAATTCCAACTTTGCGAGATCTTTTTTTTCCCCTCGAGAAGTTGAAATTGATTGATTGATTGATTGATTGATTGAACCTTTTTTTTTTTCACACGGTGGCGTAGGCCTAAAGCGAAAAGGTTTTATAAAACCCAGTTGAAGGCCTAGGACTGGGGCGATAGCACACGTGCCCACAGAGAGGGCTCTGAGCGCCGCCTCTGGCACCTGTGCCATAAATTCACCACCACGGGCCTATACTCTTAGCTGAGAGGAGGTTGTGATAGCAAAACCAGATTTAGGTTGTCACTGCTGTATTAAACTAGGCCACCATGGTTGAGAGGGCATTGATAGCTTTTCACTTTTTAATGTTGATTCACTTTAGTAAATATTAGGATAAACGTTGCACTAAGAAGTAGATTTATTTAACGTGCTAAAATTTAAACTGGCTACGTTTTCCATAGATAGCCTGTAACACTAAATATAAAATATAAATTAAAAATATAAAAAGTATATACATAATCTGTTTAAAATAAATTAAAAATAAAATCTAAACAGAGTTTAATATAATATTGCTGCATTCACATTGCATGCTATGCATAAAACAAACAAGATAAGGTGTAGCATGTCTTGATTTACACAGCGTATTAAGACTGTGCTTGGGTTTCTATATTATGCTGAACCAGTTATATAACCTCATTAGTCTAGTCTAGCATGTTGTGCAAATCTGCTGTAGAGTGAATAACAGATCTATGCGCGTTCATGCAGAAGTAAAGTCTACTGTACTTTCATTTAAGTAAATATATTCAGGATTTCAGTTTGAGAGAGAAAATCTGTATAGCACATTTTCTGCCGGCAGTGAGAATGAAGGCTTTAACCTTGCACCTTGGAATAAGCCTTACCAAAATGATATTTTATGAGATTCCACTCATTGTTAAGAGATCCACATAAGATTTATTCTTACAAGGGCTAGAGGTATATTGTGTTGCTGAGTCCTAAATTGTTTGGTTTTGGCAAAGTGCAATGTATGAATCCATCCATACGGGCAAATCAGGCCACAATAGATTATTTAGAAACAACATTATTTAGAAACAACATTATTTAGAAACAATATTTAGCATGAAACTGCATTTAGGTTCACACATTTTACTTAGCCATGGCTTTTTATCCATTTTTAATTTGATTCCCCTATAATGCTAAGTCATAAAACATGTTTTGTGAATCACAATGGCTGGGCTTATATAGTAAGGAGGAAAAAAACTATGTTTTGTTCTACCCTAATAATCTTTCAGGTTCTATATGAGTATCTATAGGGATACTTCCAGCTTAGGAATTATTCAATATAAATTCTTAAAGGCAAAAACCCACTTTTCACATTCTGCTCTTAACTCTCTTATTCAGTTAGAGTTAGCTGTATCTTCTTCAGGACATGTGGAGTCTATTCTGTCATAGCTCCTGGCCGAAACAACTTTGGAGAACATCCTTGGTTTATCATCCCTTATTAGGATTTATTCATTCTTAAGAAAACAAATCAAACTTAATTCAGCTCATTTTCTTGATACTAGCTGTTATTTCTGGCAAAAATATAGCTAGTCTAAAGCAGAAGATTTAGGACTGTAAGGTCCCAGTCCCTTACTTGAACTTGAGATATCATATCAATCTAATCAGATAACCCAAGCGGAGACTTCTTGATCAAGCAGCACTTGATTTGATCAAATTAAGCAGCTGGGTGGCCAACAATCTGGAATGCTGGCAGAGTTATGTCCAGAAGTGGCACATCTTAGAAAGTTGGTAGCATTGCTTTATAAACTTTGTTAGCCAATGAAAATCAGACAACAGAGCCATTACATCATAAGGAAGACATCAATCATTCCTGTACACTCCCTTATTCCCTCCTTCAGTACATCGCATCCATTTACACTTTCCATGTACATTTTCCCTGGTGCAAAAGCCAATTACAAAAAGCAAAAAAAGCAACAGTTAGACTAAACAATTTCCCTTTGTTCCAAAATCTTTCATTTTCTAGATCTTCAAAGAGAGAAGCAGAATTTTCTATTTATATTTAGTTCAAATATCCCTACATTTTGTTCCACTTATAGAGTCTGTTTAAATATCCCATGCATTTCACATTGGAGGCTTTCCTCTTTGACCCAAATTGACAAATTACCTATTAGAGTGGCAGTTGGCAGATACCCTGCATTCCCTATGAAAGCCATATTTGAATATGCTCATTTAAAAGGATTGACTTCATTTTTCACATTGTTAGAATGCCTGCTATATACTAAATGGAGACCAGAAGTCACAGTACTAATTGTTAAAAAAAATATCTTAATTATCCAATTAGCCTTAGTTGTTTTTCAGAACAGGAGACACTCTTTTCCTTCTGCAAGATCAGGCCTCAGCTCTTTCAAAAAAAAGGTTGCCAAATTTCTAACAATAGGTAGTTATGGCTTATGGAATCCACTTGGTGATATTTGCATTAATTGTTTCATGCTTTTCTATACAAGTTTATTGCTTTCTATATTTGCTATCAGATATACTGTTGAACTGTTATATTTGGACTGTAAATAAATATTTAAAAAAACCTGAATTGTACTTCATTATCTAGATCAGGGGTAGTCAACCTTGGCTCTTTTATGACTCGTGGACTTCAACTCCCAGAATTCCTGAGCCAGCACAGCTGACTCAGGAATTCGGGAGTTGAAGTCCACGAGTCATAAAAGAGCCAAGGTTGACTACCCCTGATCTAGATAATAGTGTTTAGGCCTGTTGTTACTGCCCTGCAATAAGCTGGATAAACACTTGAAGTTGGAGTAGATATTATCCCTCTTAATATTTTTTCTGCTATTAAGTAGTCATCTGGATTTTTAAAGCACTGATATAGTAAATATAATTATGTTTTATCTTAAGCTACATTATGAGGAAGTGGGTGGAATGTATCTGAATGCAAAACTAACTCTGAGCTGAGAGAAGAAATTTTTTTCGACAGTAAGACTCTGGAGTAAATGTGAAAGGAAGAAGGTCTAATGCATGCAGGCATCTAAAAACTGTGGATGCTTTGACCCTTGTTCACAGTGCATTCTTTTCAGGAAACATATATCCAGCTCTGAGCTTCCCTTATGGAGTAAGCAGCTAAAATATCTTAGAATATTTCCATAGTGAGGCCATCAATATTCTTAATTATAACAGGAGGCTGGATAGACTCAATAGGTAGAGCATTTGTGCAAGTTAGGGATAATTTAGTGAACTTGTTATGGCACCACCCTAAACCTAACCTTATGGCACCGCAGTCTATTAAAGCTTGCAATTGTATTCTACCAACAGTCTGGATGTTTAGGCTAGGAATGACTAAATGTTGGTGTGAAGCTCTGCATGTCTGGAATTTGTTTAATTCCTAGTGGTTTTAGCTTCTGAGCTAGACTGGGATCTCCTTTTTCAAAAAGTCAAATCTGGAGAATGTATGGCATCTACTCATAAAAAGCTCATGTGTGGAAGAAGAGGGGCTCTCATGTGGGAGAGTGAAAAAAACTGCACTGTATAGACATAAACCTTGCATGCTGTAGTGCTTGCCTTGGACAGATACAGAATCTTACTGGATTCCACCTTCATGGCTTCAACTCCTGAAATCTATACTTGCTGTGACTCCGACCCTCTTTGTTGGGTACTTTGCAAGGGCCCTCTATCTTGTGGTTCCATCAAAACTGCTGTCATAATTTGTCATTGTGGAATTAACTGGTTCACCTGGGCTACCAAGGCATTGGTAACTGGGTTGACAGTCACTGGAGTTACCAGAAGCTCATTTGACATCGGGTTAAACCATGATCTCCTCCCATAGTGACGGAATTGAGCCATTAAGTTATCAGGCTCTTCAGTTCAAAACTCCTGATATATCTCAACCTAGCTAGGCTCATAAGCTAGATTATTGCTTCTTCTTATAAAAAAAAAATCCATGTGAGAGGAGAAACCCTCCTTTCTGATTGGTATTAGATTCTTCAGACTCATCTTCTGGATGAATTTTCAGTGCCTGAACCTTTTCAAATGGAGTTTCTCTACATTCAGTACAATTATGAAAGAAGTACATATAATCCTTTCTTAGCAATTACTTGTTCAGTGGCCATTCAAAGTTATGCCAGTGATGATCAAGGAGACTTATAAGTGGACTTATAAGAGTTGTGGCTATTACTATGTCCCTGCAGTCACATGATTGGTTTTGGGCTCTCGGCAATTGATGTGCAGTTGTGATGGTCTCAGTGTCCTGTGGTCATGTGATTGCAATTTGTGACCTTCACTGCTGACTTCTGATAAGCAAAGAAACTGGTAGGAAATCACAAGTCATGTTCATGTGATGTCACACTTAACAACTGTGCACAGTTTGCTTAATGACCACAACCAGAATTGCTGTCTATAAGTGACTTTTTTGACTTTACAATTATGTCATTTAGCAACAGATTCACCAGTCCCAGTTATGATCATTAACTGAGGACTCCCTGTACATAGAAGAGGTTGGTCATACAGAGAGAATGAAAGACAAGCACATTGTGAAAATAAAATGCATAAAGGAAAAGTAAGTGATCTAAAAGAAAGGGAAAGATTTAGAAAAATGTGTTTGTATAAGTTGATGAGAGGCAGGTGAGATGTTTAAAGAACAAAATGCAGTGTATAAATCAGTGTAAGGACTATATAATCAAGTATGTCCCTAGAGCTTTGAGAGTCCAGGCCAGCAAGCATATGGTGCATCTTAAAAGTTTCCTGTTACAAGCTAAACCTATGTGAAACATTTTCTCCAAAAAGCCTAGCATTTACATCTATAATAGTTCTCCTATATCAGGTGCTTTCCTTTTTCTGCGTAACAATTAATTACATTTATCTCTCTAAAATACCTTGCTACTTGCATAATTCAAATTGTCTTTTTGCTTTAGCTTTTCTCTTTCTTCTTCCAGGTGGATGATTATGACATGGTGTCATCTTGATTTGCTATAGAAAAGAGAAGGGAGCGACATTAGAATTCATGAGCTAAAGAGCCTTAGAAGAATCTGATTTGGGAGGAGGCTTATTTGTTTATGTTTACTCTGTTCACCTTGTCTTTGGAAAAGCTTTATAAAAGTTAAAGACTCAGAGTTGCCTTGGATAGTTAGATTAAAAAAATTGTGTTACAACAGATAGGATTTTTTTTTTAAGTTTCTCGGTATTTCAGGTAATTTTTTCACTCACTATATATCCATTTGTTTTTAAATAGTCCCTGGATTATTCCAAAATAATAAAAAAATAAAGGTTTTGAAGTAGGCTGGAGAGTGGTGGAGTTTTCAGCATGGAAGGGAAGGACTGGGCTTTTAGAATTAGGCTGTTTGAGTGACGAGAACTTTTTAAGGACTTTAAAAAACAGATGGTAACTAGGGAAGAGGAAGCTGAGGTTAAAAGAGTGCATTGTATGTCATACAAAGAAGACTTCTAAAGGCATTGCTTACTTTTTTAAAAAAATTACATTTGTTTTGATAAAGAAGTATCTTTCCTATATGTTTTGATATTAATAATTATTGAGCCTTCAGCTCCTACTTCACACTTCCCAGAAGCATCTGGTGAGTTACCCTCAAACAGAGTGTTGGATTAGAAAGGTCTTGGGCATGATCCAAGGCTGATTTTAGGTTCTTAAGAACAACTAGCACTAATCTGAAAGTGCCCATTAATCTGTAATAGTTTTTATCACAAAATCCTAGTGGGCATAAATCTCTGAAAACATTAATTTATTAAGTTTATAAAGTGATCTTATTTATTTACAAAAGTTCTAGGACAGTGATGGCAAACTCAAAAACTGGCCCCGCCCCTGCTCCAGGCCCTGCCCTGCCACCACCCCACCTGCCTGCAGGGCCACTCACCGCCTCCAGGGCCCACTGCAGATCACCCAGCAGTGCCATGGCAGCCACGCCCTCTGCCCACGCCCCGCAGCATCAACTGTGCGTGATGAGGCATGAGGGCAGAGTCTTGTCTACGCTGCATGGCTGCCATGTCCTTGACTGCACTGCTCCGCGTGGGCCACACTCGGGGGCAACCCTTCTCCAAGAGGGCTGCTGGTGAGGAGGGTGTCATGGGTGGAGGCAAGGCTGGGGCAACAGCACGTGTGCCCACAGAGAGGACTCCGAGTGCCGCCTCTGGCACCCGTGCCATAGGTTCGCCACCACTGTTCTAGGATCTTACTTCAGCAATAGTTTTCAATTTGGATCCAGATACAGTCAACTAGTAAGTTAAATCTGGGTTTAGTGGACTTTGATGCCACAGATGAATTTTCATTCAGACAGTAACATGAAATAACTGGTAAGCCATTATTTAGGAAAGCAGTCTGGACGCTGGCTGCTGGTTCCACTAAAAGATGAGTATGGTTCCATGCAAGATTTGCAATTGATAAGGCTGCAGGTATAAATGGTGTAGCTGGAGAAATGTTGACATATGTATGTATTGTGTATGTGGAGAAGATGTGTGTCTTGTTTAACGTCTGATCTGTATGGAGACTGCAATTGTGCATAACGGTTGGAATAATGCTATTATTCTTCTGTACAAAGTGAAGGATGGGAAGAAACAACTGGCAGGGATATTCTGTGAGCTCAGAACAAAACACAATTCTCATTTGTGGTAGAATTTTCCAAGACATGACTCCAGAAAAATTATAATTGATTTTGCAGGCAAATACTGAAGTTTGGAGACAGCATAGTCTCTTTTGAAACTTAATCACCTCAAAAAGTCTGTATTCTTTAACAAAGCCAAAATCTCTTCAAATGTCTTCAGGTCTCTTCATCTGTTTTTCCTTGGGCAAACTGAGAACAGTTAAATCTTTACTTAAAGTGCTTTGATTCTTCAAATTCAGAAAACAACAACATATGTATTTGTCTTGATGTTTTAGATTGGTAGCAGAGGATGCGGGAATGGATATCCTTAATAATGCCATGCTAGATTCCACTGCAATAGAGATGAGACCTGGTGAGTCTACATTTTAATTGTCTTTTTAAAAATTTCATTGTCTCCTGAGCCATTTAATTATTCACTGAGTGAACTATTTCTGTACTGTGATAATATTGATTTATTTGGAATAAAAATAGTTTAATTTTGATATTTAATTAATTCCATGGTTCCCTTGATCATCATTTGCAGTTCTCATCCACTTTCTACTGTGCTTAATTCCATTAGGCTGCAAATGAACTTGCTGCATATGATAATTAGCTACACTGCACTTTCTTCACTTCAGCCTGTACAGATTTAGCTTCTATTTACCAGTTAAAACAACACAATTAAAAATGCTGCCTAAGGTGTCAGCAGTTAGAAAAGAAGTCTTTGACATATTAGAATATTCCTCAGCCACTGCATTACATCCAAGACCAGGGAAGATATACTGTAAATGGCAACTGCCCAGGATTTGAGTAATCATGTTCCAGGAAAAGTATACCATTAGCACCAGGGGAAGGGGGATTTTATAGCTGTGTATAAAATCTTCATGTTTGTTCTGTTAATTAGAGGGGAACTGATGCCTTATCAGAAGTAACAAAAATAGACACAGGTTGGCTGGCAACAGCATTCTGCTCCTTTTGAAATGTTTTCCTTATTCGAATTGTAAATACAGTATCTTCTGTATCTGCTATTAATTATTAGGTCCAGTTCTTCATGAGAATGCTTTGTGATAATGAAGGCTGCAATGAAGCAGCCCATGCATTTTAAGGGTAAAGTGGCTGTGTTATTTCACTTTGCCTGCTTCCATTGGTTCTTGCTGTAGCTGGTGGCCAGATACCAGTCAAAGGAGACGTAGCAGTGAGAAGCACCTAATTGAAACATATATTGCCCCCCCCTTTTTTTTTTTTACTAACGAAGAGAATTGTGTTCCTGTTCTCTCCAAAATGGGTTTATTGTAGTCCATCAGAACAAATGGTGTAGTTTATCCTGATAATGGGGAGAAAATCCTCGGCAAAGCAAGATTGGATAACTCAAGTTGGTATTTCATTCCTTCCATATCATGAAACTCTTCATTCTAAGTGAATCCATATCGCTTCACCTAGGCCTGTTTCTTGTTTTCTGGAGTCACATAAAGCTATTAGATAGGCTGAGTAATTTTTGAAACGTCAAATTAATTTAAATGCTGTTTAGAGTAATAGTTTTAATCTAAAACAGAGGTTCTTCTCTTTTCGTGCTTATCTAGAACCTCCCAATTCGCTAGATCTTAATGGCTCTCATCCCAGAAGGATAAAGCTCACTGCTCCAAATATCAATCTCTCTCTGGACCAGAGTGAAGGATCTGTCCTTTCTGATGAAAACCTGGATACTCCGGATGAAATTGATATTAATGTAGATGATCTTGACACACCAGATGAAGCAGATTCTTTAGAATATGCTGGACATGGTAATGAATTTTATTTGGTAACAGTGAATGTGCAGTGATTACCTATGTGTGTATATTGGGGGACGGGCCATGGTGTATACTTTTTTAAAATTTTAGAAATTCTCTAGGGACCTAACTGTCACCTCAAAAAGACAGATATGCAGTATAAGAATAAAATAGCTCCAAGGAAACGCTGAACATGCTACTATATATACAAAAAGATTGTTTTCAAATTGTAGAGCCAGTGTTATATCTGCAATTTGATGGTTATTTGTATACAATAGTTTTGAAAGATTAAATGGTTTATCTCAGAGGTCCCCAACCTTTTGGGCACCAGGGACCGGTTCCGTGGAGAAAAGTTTTTCCATGGAACCAGAGGGTGCGTGGTTTTGTGTTCTGCCTACATCTCATGGATGGGGCTTTGCTTGTTTGTGCCGACTGGTTGCTGGCATGCCGCGACCCAGTACTGGTCCATGGACCAGGGGTTGAGGACCCCTAGTTTATTTGATTAACTGGATAGCAGGAACAATTGTAATATTAAGGATAATAGTATTTCTAGTTCAGTTATTTTTAAAGATTCCAGAAGCAAGTATAATTGGAAGATACATTCTGGTATGCAGCTATGATACTTATATATTATCTAACCCCTACCCTAAAATGTAATACATGTTTTGTTTTAGAACTATGGATTTCTCTCTTTTTGCATCATACAAAAAAATCTAAATATCAGCTGAGGTCCTTTTTTTTTACCATTTTTATATCATTTCTTTAGAATTATTCGGCTTTCCAATTTTTTTTCACAGATTACATTGTTCCTGAAATAATTCAACATAAATCTATGTTGATTATTAAATTGGCTATGTTAGAAGGATTAAATGGAAGAGGGTTAATTTAGATTTATCTATAAGATTGTTGTTATAATGTAACAAAGATTATTACAGTAATCAAAAACTTGGAATTTATTTGTTGTTATATAATAAATTAGGAATTCCTCAGCCCTGTAGAGCGCAAACAAAAGTGCAAGGTTTGTTCCAGATTTATAGTCTTTAATCACAAATGTGTGTTTGTTTACTGCTTATGATCTTGCTGTCATTGTAATGGAAGAACTACTATTACTTCATGTGGTCCAGGTTTAACAATGAATTCTGGGTCTCTCATCAGGAATTAATTTTCCCACCAGGTGAATAAGCAAGAAATTAAATCTTTAAGTTAATGTTATATTCGGAAAATGAATGGGAAATGTCAGAAAGCAATAAATAGACACACACACATATGCTTATATACATACATAAATCCAACCACAGGGCGGAATAGCATCCTATCTCTTTTATTTTTCTGAAACAGAGCAAACTGAATATTTTATGTTCATGATATTAATTCAGATGTTATTGAGATGTTGTTACACCCTGACAACATATTAAGAAAAGTTTGGCATTAACAATGGGTAAGCCATTTAGCCATCCTTTTATCACCAGAGACTATGGCAGCCAACTAAGATATGCTAATTAGCTTATTTTTTTGCTGGTTCTTAGCCACCTTTCTAGTAGTTGACCAGCAGACACTTCTTGGTTTGCTTTGTATACATCTGTCAGAAAGAACACAGTGTCTCAATGGGAGTTGAGGGTATGTTAAGCCTTCCTTTTTTATTTGTAGATAAGAACAATAAAAACACTGCAGTTAGGTTGGCTCCATTTTGCCTCAGAAATCATCTATCCCTCTTCCACGAATCCCAATATGATGTTAACTATGGATTAAATCGCATGTCTGAGTTTGTATATTCATCGGAAACAATATCAGTATGGCTCAAATTATTTTGCAAGCTGAATCATTAAATCATTAAAGCAGAGTTCAGTAGAGGTTTCAGCTCTCCTATATGATTACATACCAAACACATTAAAGCAGTGTCTACCTCATAACATCTCAAACATCCCTGAACTATTTTGAGAATGAATTTGCTAGCAATCCTGTCTGCAAAGTATAAATAAATTATTTTTTTTCTCAAAACGATGAAAGTAGAAAATTGAAGGGAATACCAGACATGAGTGGTGCCGAACAAGCAATGAGAAAACAGATTACAAATGACACATTGCCTACTGAGCTCCTAGTTCAGGGGTAGGCAACCTTGGCTCTTTTATGACTCGTGGACTTCAACTCCCAGAATTCCTGAGCTAGCCATTTTGGCTCAGGAATTCTGGGAGTTGAAGTCCACGAGTCATAAAAGAGCTAAGGTTGCCTACCTCTGTCCGAGTTCATGTATGGACAACCAATGTTCCTCCAGTTGTTGTTGAATTAAACTCCCGGCATCCTTATGGTTGAGGTTATTGGAACTGTACTTGTGCAACATGTAAAGGGTTACAGGTTCCTTCTTGCTCTAATATCAGAAAATTTTAGAAAATATAAGTAGTTTTTTGTTCAGATGTTATAAAGTTGCATTAAATTGTTAGTTTTTATTTGGCTTGGATTTCATTGTTGCTTTGTTTTGGCGACTGATTTCTTTTGTTTTTTTATTTTTGTTTAATAGTGCTCCGATGAAAAACTTGCAGTAGAATAGGTATCATACTGTGAAAATGTTTTAATTGTAAGAACATATCAAACCTTTTCCTTTCTTTTTCACTAAGTAAGATAATGCTGAAGAAGGGCCTAATGCTGGGAAAGATTGAGGGCAATAGAAGAAGGAGACGATAGAGAATGAGGTGTCTGGATGGAGTCACTGAAGCAGTAGGACTCCAGAAGATGGTAGAGGACAGGAAGGCCTGAAGGAACGTTGTCCATGGGGTCGCGATGGGTCAGACACGACTTCGCAATTAACAACAAGAAGATAACAATAAATACATTTTTATTTAAAATGTTTTGTTTATTCATTTGCATTAGTAGAAAGAAAATTATGTGCTACAATAAAGTGAGAAGAGAACACTTATTCATGGACCTTATTTTTGAGAATAATGTCATTCAGTTAATTGTACAATGGATTTCAGAGTGGAACTCAGAAATTCAGTTTTGTTCCTGGATAAAACAGGCTTTTCTTACATTAATGACTGCTTATTTAAATCCTCTCTTCTTGTAATTTCAGAAGAGCAACCAGCCATTAAAGAACCTTCTCAAGAAGAATCTGAATCCATCCCAGAATACACTGTTGAGGAAGAACGAGAAGACAACAGGTTATGGAGAACTGTTGTTATTGGAGACCAGGAGCAGAGGATTGATATGAAAGCAATTGAACCTTTTAAAAAGGTTATTTCTCATGGAGGTACAGAAAAAAAAATCTGATATATTAATTAATGTAGAGTAATTAGAAACATTTGAAAGTATCCTAATTGTAAATGGTCTTTGCACATCTGACATTAATTTAGAATATATTTCCTTTGAATAAAACAGAATTTGTGAGTTACTGAAAACTCTGTAATGTATCTATAACAACAGAATGCTTTTCATATGAAATATGTGAGTTGATGAGTCATTAAATCATTTTATTCTGGGCATAATATGCTCCATTGCAGATCTCTGATTCATACTTAAGATAGAGCTTAAAAAAGAAAAAATGAGAGAAGAAATGCAATATATTCAGTGTTCATGGCACAATGACAGGCCTGTATGTTACAGGAACATTACATCATATTGACTGTTTGCTTTGAACTTAATATGTGGTGTGAAACCAGCCATGGTTTGTAAACCATAGTTTATGGTGAAGTGTAAACCACAGCAGCATATGCCCCCTGAAAGCTAATTGGACAGCTTCAGAATCTCTAGAAGTTGTCTCCAAAGGAGAAATAATTAAAATGTGAGAATAGTGTGTTGATTTTATTTAATTAATTTGTTTTTAATTAAACCCAGCGCACCTCCAATGCACCAATCATAATCCTCAGTTAGAAAAACTGGCTGTCGTTGCTCTGTAGCTTCATATGATGTGTGAATCCAGACATTGTGGTTTGTTCAACAATTCATGGTTGAAAAAAATTATGGTTTAATATAATGTGCAATCACAAGCATGACCAGATTTACTAAGGATATTGTAGGTTATACTTTAAGGATGTCTATTACTGTTTCTCCCTACATCCCATTTAAATCAATATGTTGTGAAAAGGGTTTGGATGTGCTGAGATTAGGATTTTATACTTATTTTGTAGCAAAACAAAGGTCTTGAAAGAGAAAAGTTCTTTCTTTTTCAGTCTTTAACTGCTGCGATTTAGATCTGATATGGAATATATAGCAATGGTTCATATCAGCATTATACCTATGCCAGGCTGTTAAGAGTTTCATACATGTTTAAATAATTTTTGTGGATTGCTTGATGAGGGAACAGGCCTATATTTCTGTAGCCCAGTGGTTCTCAACCTTTTTAATGCCGCGACCCCAACCGGTCATAAGTCGAGGACTAAACCGGTCGTAAGTCGAGGACTAAACCGGTCGTAAGTCGAGGACTAAACCGGTCGTAAGTCGAGGACTACCCAACCGGTTGTAAGTCGAGGACTTTCCCTGCCCGGGAGCGCCGCGCATGCATGGTTCTGCCCCCTGCGCCGGCCGAGGCGTAGCTGGCAAGCGGCAGAGACGGAGCAGGCCGACCACCAGCTGGCCCAGCCCAAGGGAGGTAAGGCACCCGCCGGAAAAGGGGGGGGGGAAATGGCGGACAAAAAAAATGGCAGACAAAAAAAATGGCAGACAGCCTTGCTTGGCGACCCCCATGAAATGGTCGATCGACCCCAAATGGGGTCCCGACCCACAGGTTGAGAACCACTGCTGTAGCCTGTGGGTATGGCAGAACTATGAGTTTTTCAGGACTAGCATCTATTCTTTCCATTTTTTTCATTTACTCTTCTTACTTATTAGAGTTTGTATTTTCTAGAATTGCTTTGAATTGGGACTTTCATAACAGATGCAGCTATCAATTCTCCAAATTAGAAAGTTCACCTGGAAAAATCTTACACCAAATAGGATGTCATGAGACATTCAGATGTGGCGGTAGCTTTGTCTACTGTTCAGCGTTGTTGAATACTTTGCATTGAGACTCCCAGGTTGCTTCTCTCATTAAAATGTTATCTAATATGCCGTTATTTGCTATTGGTCTACTTCCCAAATTGCTTTAGCATATTTGACACTTATACCCCCGCCCCTGAATTATGCAACTGGTAATAGGAAGCTTCAATTGCTTAGGAAGCCTGCCAATTCTATTGTGTTAAGAACTGTTTGTGAGACATATTTTTGACTCCACAGGATGCTATGGTGATGGCTTGAATGCCATCATCGTATTTGCTGCATGTTTTCTGCCGGATAGCAGTCAAACGGATTATACGTATGTCATGGAAAACCTTTTTCTGTGAGTGTGGAACTATTGTAGTAAAACTCTTTCATGTGGTGAAATAGATGATTTTCATTAAGAGACAAGTGCAAAGTTGAAAAGAGACATAAAGCCATGGCAATGTGTTCCTTTGTTGCTTAGTTCTTTTGAGGCAAACAAAAATTTGGTTTGTATAAATAAAATGAAATAAAATAAAACACACTACACTACACTACAATGGAAAGAAGCCATAGGGAAGTGATTCCTGTTTTACCATAGTTAAGAGTGAATTGAGCCTTGATATTTAAAGAAAGTTTCACTTGAGCTGCCCCTAACCGTCTATGGCTAAAGTCCTATGAAATTTCATAATACAGATAATCTTCTACTTATCACAATAGAACTCAACATTTATGTTGGCAAGCGATAGAGTTGTTAAGCGATTTTGCCCCATTTTATGACCTTTCTTGCCATAATTGTTAAGTGAATCACTGTGGTTGTTAAATTAGTAACACAGTTATTAAGTGAATCAGGCTCTCCCATTGACTTTGCTTGTCAGAAAGTTGCAAAAGGAGATTACATGACTCTGCCACCGTCAGAAATATTAACCAGTTGCCAAGCATCCGAATTTTGATCATATGACCATGGGATTCTGCAGAGGTTGTGAAAAAAGATCACAAGTCACTTTTTTCAGTGCTGTTGTGACTTTGAACAGTCACTAAATGAATGATAGTAGGTGGAGGATTACATGTAAAACTGTAACTTCTCATTGTGGAAAAGTCACATAGGTCAGGAGTTCTGTCTGAATTTCCGGACTATATTCTTACCTTGAATCCTGTCCCAGAAATGCTCCTAAATTCCCTGGCAATGGGGTGAGCACAGACATTTACTTTTACTGCAGTTTTCATACACTGAGGAGTAAAATTAGCATGGGGTTCTTATTTAACTATTTCACACTCCCAAAGGAGTGGCAGTATGACCAGTACCATATAGGTTACTTAGTGCAGGGGTCTCCAACCCCCGGTCTGTGAACTGGTACTGGGCCGCGGCATACCAGCAAATGGTCCACACAAACAAGCAAAGCCCCATCCGCGGGATGCAGGCAGCACACAAAACCACGCTCCCCTCCAGTCCATGGAAAAACCTCTCTCCACGTAACCGGTCCCTGGTGCCCAAAAAGTTGGGGACCTTAGCGTATGGGTAGAATTATACTTTTAATAAAGAACTCCCTCAATTGTCAATTTTGTTTCTGGAAACTGTATATTTGCTTAAGTGCTAAAAACACATGGCAATGTTTCTCACATGGCAACTTTAAGATATGTGGGTTTCAAGTCGTAGAATTCCTCGACCATTTGAAGTCGACATATCTTAAAGTTAAGATTTTAAAGTTGCTAAGGTTAAGGGGGTTCTTAAAAGGAAAAAAAATGCTTTGTGAAAATTTTGCTCCTCCCCACTTCTTTTTCTTCTCCTTCTTTTTCTTGAGATATGTAATAAGTACTTTGGAGCTGATGGTTGCTGAAGACTATATGATTGTTTACTTAAATGGAGCAACTCCAAGGAGAAGAATGCCAGGATTTGGATGGATGAAAAGATGCTACCAGATGATTGACAGGCGGTTTGTGGATCACTTATATTTTATAATTATTCGTTTTCTTAGTCTGTTTGTTGTTTTAAATCCTCTTGCTCTGTTCTTTTTAAATGCAAGCTGTTCCTTGTGAATATCACTGGAGGTCAAGAAATAATCTGTTTTAGAATGAATGCCAAAAGTGTGTGAGTCAGTGTGTGATAGTGGCTATACCTGATGAACATGTGTCTGTCATTTTTCTCAACCAGTGTATTTCATCCTGAAGACTTAAAGTATCTTTCTTTTTAAATGCAGATTAAGGAAGAATTTGAAATCATTCATCATAGTTCACCCCTCTTGGTTTATAAGGACAATTCTAGCTGTGACACGGCCTTTTATAAGGTCAGACTTTATCACTTTCGGATTTTCTAAAATGCTGAGTTTTTACATGATCAGGAACTGCTTTTATCATAAGATCAGCAATTGGGGAAGGAAAGAAAGAACTTCTGATTCAGCTTTGCGCTGATGTGGCCCTCTAAAATGATAAATATATTTGTGTAATTTTACCGTAACATTAACAAAAAGTAAATTTATCATTTCTTCATAAGAATTACATTTTAACTTCTATATATGACATTATCACAGAATAATTTATGCAGTATTTAATAAGTTAGTGCAAGCAAAACGAAGGCTTGTTCTTTTTCTATGCAAGCTAATCAAGTTTTTTTTAAATGCTGTCATCCTTCTTTTAAACCACTCATGAGCCCCAAAGAATTACCAACCTAGAGTTGGATAATCCTGAATTAAGTCATTGATTTAGAGTGTATGCAGTGAAAAAAATGTTTGTTGGAACACTGAAGTGATAGTGTAAGAACTACATGAACTAAGAGATAAGAAGTTTTGGTCTAGGTCTCACCTAACAAATTAAGTAGGTTACCTTGGATGAAGTTCATATAAATTACTGTGATATTTGAAGACAGTACAGGTAGTCCTTGACTTATGGTCACAAAAGGGACCAGAATTTCTTTTGCTAAGCAAGGCAGTTGTTAGATGGGTCATGCCTGATTTTATGAGCTTTTTACCATAATTGTTAAGCGAATCGTGCAGTCGTTAAACAAATTCAGCTTCCTCCATTGACTTGGCTTGTCAGAAACTGGCTGGGAAAGTTGCAAATGGCAATCACATGACACCAGGACACTGCAACCCTTGTAAATACATGCTGATTGTCAGGTGTCCAAATTTTGATCATGTTGGGATGCTGCAACTGTTGTAAGTGCAAGGATGAGTCATGAGTGACTTTTTCAATGCCACTGTAACTTTGAAAGGTCACTAAACAAATTGTAAGTCAAGGACTACCTGTAGTCTGAACATTGTAAATGTTCCATATCAATGCTATGTATATAGCTAAGATCGGTCCTAGCCTGTAATTTAGCAGCTTGTTAGTTAACATGGAGTTGAATTTTATATATCTATATTGCTTAACCAGTGAATTCTACTTTTTGTGTTTCAGTTCAAAATTCAGTAATAAGATACAATATGTCAACACTTTGGCAGACCTTAATGAGCTAATTCCAATGGAATATGTAAATGTCCCAGAAAGTATTGTCAAGTAAGTGAACAGCATTTGGAGACTACTGATGAGATAAGTTACTTCTATAAAACAAAAGGACTGCTATGTTTAAGGAAATTTAATTTTATCTAAATATTATATTTAGAAAGTACTCAATATTGTGATTAAAACTGAACAGCGCTAAAATAATTGTTTATCTTGTTTACTTGGTTAAAATTTTAAAAACACAATTTAAATTATAATATGGTATAAAGAAAGCCAAGCCAAGAAAACAAAAGAGGAATGATTAAATCAAAATAAGTTTAACCTGTAGAAGAGATGATTGAGGGAAGCTGAGAAAGCACTCTTCAGATATCTGAAGGATGAATCAGTGATCTCATTCTCAATTACCCCAAAGAGAAAGGTCAGGACCAATTAGTTAAAACTATAAGGAAGTAAATTCAGGCTAGGGAGAAACTCATGATTGTATCAGCTGTTAACTAGGGAATAGGTTGCCATACCAAGTGGTGAGTTTTCTTTTACTGGAAGACTCCAAACAGAGGCTGGCTAATCGTTTATCAGGTTGCTGTGGTAGATCCTGTACTACCGGTAATTGGCCTCTTCAGTATCTGTCAACTATATGATTCTGTTAAAGATCCAAGAATCTATTCCAATGTGTAATTACTTTGGTAATTTATTCATGCCATCTGTTGAGAGTAAAAATCAATGGTTTTCAAAATATTTTTGATAATTGCATGAGACATTGTAGAATGGGAATATATTTTATTCACAGAAAGTGGAGATGAAATTCTCGAAGCGTTCATGTTCTGAGCACTGATGTTTTAGGAAAGCATCAGTGTTTCTGATTTGGGGACTGTATGTTTTATAAATTATTCTCCTGTCCAAAACTTGCTAAGAATGATGGGATATCAGTTCAGTTGTAACTGGACGGTGCCAAGATGGGAAAAATTCAGAACATTTCATGGTTTTACCAATTCTTTCAGTGTGCATAGTAGTTCTCAATGTGAACATGCCAACCCACTAATATCAAAGCAAGTCTGGAGCCCAATGGATCATACTATGCATAAAGAAATAGACATTGTAGTTTAAATTTGCATTGATACGAGATGCATATAGAAGAGCCTCAGTGCTAACTCTAACTTGACCTTGGGAATAGTTCCTTGTGATGTGAAGGTGATACATTTGGGATAAATGTGATGTCTGCGTATTACTTGACCTTGTATGTCTTTGTCCTTCACCCACTTTTATCTTGAAAGGTATGATGAAGAGCGATCCATTCAGAGAAGAGTAAGGTAAAACTCTTGCTCTGCTGCAGCCTGTGCTGATGTTTTTAAATGACTAAGGATACGTGAGGCAGTGGAGGATTTCAGCAGCTGACATTTAAAAAGATCCCATAGCTCTCTGTAATGAATCTCACACATGAGCTATTGAGATCAGTTGTAAAATTCCTTAATTTGGCCTGTTCCAGATTTAACTTCAATCACTTTGTCAGCTTTGTACAGCATGTGTGCTGCGGACTCCTGCAAGCTTTACAAGACCTCCCTGTACATGGGCTAAATATATATAGAGATAAACAAATGAAATCAAAGTCAGTAACACTTTAGACAAAAATCTTTTGTTGGTGCATAATTTCAAAAGCATGTTCCTTGCTTGATTGACATTCTGCTTTTCCCTGCTTCTATTTTATGTTCTGCTTGCTTGTCCCCCTTCATCAATATCTTTTACTCATGCAGACTGGATGAAGAGCTGAGGGAGACATCAGCAAAGTAAGACTGAATTCTGATGATAATGATGTTCCCTTTTCATTTTTAGAAGGGATTAACAATTAAGAAAATTCATATTAATCCTATACAGGACTACACAGAAGTACCATTAAGAATAGTTAATATTACTGCTACATAATATTATGTAGGAGTAATATTTACTGTTCTCAGTGACACTTCTGCAGAATGGCCTAGAGGATCCTTGGAATTGTAGTTCAGCAGTATCCTAGTTCAGTCTAACCATAACTTCTAGGTAAAATGTTATTTTAGGACATGGTGCACAATTGATAATCCCTAAGGCTTTGTATGTTCCAAGTTCACTTTCGGTGGCTGCCAATTTTCAATAACATTAACTTTTAAATAAGCTGGAGATATTAAGACTAGATAAGTTGCCACAATACAGATGGTTGAGAGTAAAGAAAGAATCTTACAAATGAATTAAAAACAAACAAGTTGTCTTTAGTTTGAGGCATCTACTTACTGCCTTTATATCACCAAAATCCATAAATCCATGTATCTTTGTTACAAATGAAAATGCAAAGAATATATTCAAAGACATTTACTTGAAAGGGGATTCCATAGTTTGTGGCTAAATTTATTTCTTAGTTGAATGTTTTTTTCTGTCAGCTTTAGAATTTTTCTTTAAAACAGTGATTTTGCTGACTTTTTCTTAGGGTGAAAGTTATTACCTATTAATTGACTAGGCAGAGTTGGATATGACATTTGGCAGATTGGATGATAAAATAGTTCCATTTATACATTCTAAATCAGTCTAGGCCCCTTTAAGAAAACAAAGAATTTTTTTAGAGAATATAGTTCTACTCATGCCTAGGATTTTACATTATGATGAAGATTTATTTTATGAACAAGAAAGATAGAGAGACCTCACATTAGACAGAACCCTCAGTTTAATGGACTGCTGGGGGAAATGAGTGTTTTTCAAATCAAGTGTTCATTAAATGCTGAATTCGATCTTTCATATATAAAATATACATATAATCTATACCTTATAAAAATTATAAAATATATGCAGCTGTACATAACATGAACATAATGTTCAAAATGTACAAACATGGTTGCATCATTCACCACAGTGTTTGTCTGTTACCTGGGGCAAAGTTCCTTGTTGTCAAAAGTCCAGATTTTATTCATTGCATCCACTAAAGTCCACTGAATTGAGTTTATTAAAATGGGGGTTGACTGTCAGAAAGAATTACTACTGAGTCACTGCAAGCCTAAATAATCTTTTGCTGGACTGGCTGTACCCATGTCAATTGCATGAGCTTTAGCACCCTGAAAAAATGCCTATTTTGTTACCTTATTATGTGAGTATGGTGATAGCTTTGTGGATCGAAGCAGTCATTTCAGAAAGCTTGAATATGCTACTGCTATGTAGTTGAAGTCAAATACAATATTGTAAAGAGGCATCTATTTTGAACGATGCCCAAAAGTAATTTTAGTGATCTGCCTATCTGTTTGCAATCCAAGTACACTTGATGATGACCAGAAGCAAGATTTTGATAGATTGCATCAACAAAGCTGTTCAGAGCAGTTGAAAAATCTGTCATGACTATCGTAGTCTCATACTGCTCTGATTTATAGCTTTATGCCTTGATCCAGTGCTATATTTGATAATAATGGGTGATGTCAGTGCAACAGCTCAGTCACTGAATTATAGAAAATACAGTTTACATTTTAATATACATATATTTTTCCAGCCTTTATACTGGCTGTATTCATATGCCTGTCTTATAGTCTGATCCTATTTGTACTTAGGCAGGTAGAAGTCTCTGTAAGTACATTCAGGATTATCTAAGGCAGTGGTGGCGAACCTATGGCATGGGTGCCAGAGGTGGCACTCGGAGCCTTCTCTGTGGGCACACGTGCCATTGCCCCAGTCTTGCCTCCCCTCGCAACTCCCTCCTCACCAGCAGCCCCCCTGGAGGAGAGTCGCCCCCAAACGTGGCCCACGCGGAGCAGTGCAGCCAAGGACATGGCAGCCAGACAGCGTAGACAAGACTCTGCCCTCACGCCCCATCGTGCACAGTTGATGCTGCGGGGCGCAGGCAGAGGGCATGGCCGCCATGGTGCTGCTGGGTGGGGGCAGGGCAGGGGGTGAAGTGGGGCGGGGCCAGTTTTTGGGCACTCGATCTCTAAAAGGTTCGCCATCACTGATCTAAGGTAATTTTCATAGGGGTAGCATTTCAACTATAAATTTTTAACATGCATTATTTTTGAAACTTCTTGCAGTAATTGATTCCAATATTCCAATTAGTCTGCTGCTTGTAGCACTCTACAGCCTAAAATTTTGTGGCAAGCATTTCTAATGACTATTGGGAGACATTCCTTAATGAACACTGGTGACTTATGAAGACATCATAATATATATGATAAAATTTGATATATATGATAAAATTTGGTTGTGAAAATGAGTTTGTTCTGCCTTTAAAATAAATATTTAAAAATATCTATTCCTGATAAACAAGAATATATTTATTATTTTTCATTTTCCCTTGCCTTCAGAGCAAGCTGTCTTTCAAATGAGCCTGAAATAACGTCAATCCAACAGGAGTAAGAATTTCATAACAAGCCATTGTCTATGAGTATTATTCATAATAACATTATGCAAGAGACACTGAAGAACTGGGTAAACTCCAGGTAGTCTCTTTGAGATCTAAATTCTTACATGGGACCTTTTAGACCAGCAAGTCAAGGTTTAGATAAAGCTAAATTTTAGACAAAGATAAAGTTAGATAACAACTGCTACCAAGTTTATTACAAGCATCTAGTAATATAACCCTATTATTGGGCTACTGGAGTATATGTTTATACTCTCACCTTATTTAATTAGTAATTTAAGATAATGGATATAATTTGAAACTTTGCTTTAGTGGAACAACCTTTTTACTATATCTTTCTGGAGTCTACCCAATCTTCTTTTTTGTTTGTCCTCTCACCTTTTTATATTCACTGCAAAATTTTTCACGGAGTTGCATTTTCATTTGCCTTTGTGGTTTGAATAACAAATAGTACAGGTTGTCCTGAACTTAAAACCACAGTTGTGAGATCCCATTGCTAAGCAAGGCGGCTGATAAGTGATTTGCCCCTAATTATCAATCTTTTCTGCCTCAATTGTTAAACAAATTACTGCAGTTGTTAAGTGAATCATGCAGTTGTTAAGAGAGTCTGGCTTCTCCCATTGACTTTGCTTATCAGAAACCAGCTGGGAAAGGCAGAAATGACCCCTAGGACACCACAACCCTCTTAAATGCATGCTGGTTGCCAAGTACCTGAATCTGATCATGTGGTTGTGGGGGAGGGGTTTGCAATGGTAGTAAATGTTAGGATCGGTCATAAATGTTGTCAGTGCTGTTGTAATTGTGAACAGGTGCTGAATTAATGATTTTAAGTCAGGATTACCTGTACATAAACCCTTTGATTAAAAAAAGCAGAAGTGTTCTGCATGTGTTGAATATCATTTTATAGTTTATGAAAGCATGATGTTAGAAGAAATATACATTATACGTTAGTGTTTATTCATCAAAGAAAACAAATGGATGTGTTACATCTGGTAGTAGTTATTTATTATTTTGCAAATTGTAAAAAAAATTGGATTGTATTATATTTAATATAATTAAATACAAAGAATCATATTTATAATTAGACTTAAGCATGACATATTAAGTGCTATTGTTTTCAGTTACTCTTTTCTACTGGTAAAATTTGAATTCAGCCCTATTTTGCAAAGGAAAGTCCAGCATTGGTTGGTCATGAAAGTTAATTATGACAATACCATCATTAATATCTTGATTGGGCCTATAAATTATAGAACCTTAAAAGACTATAATTATAGAATATCCTTTTAATTTTTGGTGAAGTTGCTTTTCTTTTATTGAGTTCAAAGAAAAGAGGATCAAAATGTGTTGACTATTATTGGTAATATTTTTTTTCTTACAAGTTATGGTATTGCATAGCATTATACTTTGGATTAATCCATGAATAATAAAAATGCAATAATGGTCACTACTACTAGAGGAGGAAAGATGTTTTATATATGTTTGCTCCACAGTGTGTCATCTCATGTCCCTGTATAATGTAAATGGGGAATGGGATAGGACAGGTATTGAGTTACAAAGAAACTCTCAAGTTTCAGTTGATTTTGTAGCTCAGAAACAGGAAGATTCTTAAATCATATTGGGCTGGGCATATAGCCAGTTTGTATGGAAGAGAAATAAGAGTGATGGGATTTATGAACTATAGGCTTCTCGGATTTGATCAGGGGTAGGCAACCTTGGCTCTTTTATGACTCGTGGACTTCAACTGCCAGAATTCCTGAGCCAGCCATGGCTGGCTCAGGAATTCTGGGAGTTGAAGTCCACGAGTCATAAAAGAGCCAAGGTTGCCTACCCCTGGATTTAATTGATAGTTTCTATCTGTGCCCTAGAGTTAAGCTAGTTAATGCAAGTCTTGCCCTCTGTGCAAGACCCACAGAACCTCTGCTCCCCAAAGCCCTGGATGTGGTTCTAAATATTCAATTACCTCAAATTTCTGCAAAAACATAATTATAATGAAATAAAATATTAATATAGTTAAATACAAAAGAATCAATCACATGTACGTGAATTAAATTTTCATTACATGTAATTAAGTCAGATTCAGTTTTTCTCCCAGCCTCCCTTCCCTTCTTCGGTTTATTGCCGCCCACTTTTGGGAATACAGTCTTCTGAACAAGACTCAAAGGTGACTGTCCTTCAGAATATGTTACCTAACCCTTCTTTATGCAAAATAAGAAAGAATAAGAAGATGACTGTAAGATGCAAATAAAATTCAAGTTTGCCTTGCTTATTTTTCCATTCTTATTGTGTCTGTGGATAGCAAGACTTATTTAGGATGACATGGTCCTTCCTAGGTAAGATGGGCCCTAGAAAACAGTTGCTATAAAGATTTTTCCAGGCATCTATAACAATAACAATAATAACAATAACAGAGTTGGAAGGGATCTTTGAGGTACAACAACAACAACAACAATAATAATAATAATAATAATAAAGTTGGAAGGGACCTTGGAGGTTATCTAGTCCAACCCCCTACTCAAGCAGGAAACCCTATCCCATTTTAGGTAAATGGCTGTCCAGTCTCTTCTTAAAAACTTCCATTGTTGGACCATTCACAGCTTCTGGAGGCAGGTTGTTCCACTGATTGTTTTAACTGTCAGGAAATTTCTCCTTAGTTCTAGGTTGCTTCTCTCTTTAACTAGTTTCCATCCATTGCTTCTTGTCCTGCCTTCAGGTGCTTTGGAGAATAGCTTGACCCCCTCTTCTTTGTGGCAGCCCCTGAGATATTGGAACACTACTATCATATCACCCTTCGTCCTTCTCTTCATTAAACTAGACACACCCAATTCCAGCAGCCGTTCCTTATATGCTTTAGCTTCCAGTCCCCTAATCATCTTTGTTGCTCTTCTCTGTACTCTTTCTAGAGTCTCAACATCTTTTTTACATTGTGGTGATCAAAACTGGATGCAGTATTCCAAGTGTGGCCTTACCAAGGCATTATAAAGTGGTATTAACATTTCACCTGATCTTGATTCTATCCCTCTGTTACTGCAGCCTAGAACTGTGTTGGCTTTTTTGGCAGCTGCAGCACATTGCTGGCTCATATTTAAGTGATTGTCCACTAGGACTCCAAGATCACTCTCACAGTTGCTACTGTTGAGCAAGGTACCACCTGTACTGTACCTGTGCATTTGGTTTTTCTTACCTTAAATGTAGAACCTTACTTTTTTCACCATTAAATTTCATTTTGTTAGATAGCACCCAATGTTCAAGTCTGTCAAGATCCTCCCGTATCTTAAATCTTTCTTCTGGAGTGTTGGCTATTCCTGCCAGCTTGGTGTTGTCTGCAAATTTGATGAGTTCCCCATCTATCCCCTCATCCAAATCGTTGATGAAGATGTTGAAGAGCACTGGGCCCAGAACAGAGCCCTGGGGCACCCTACTACACACTTCCCTCCATGTAGATGCAATTCCATTAAAGACCACATGCTGAGTATAGCCAGTCAGCCAGCCTATTTGAAAATGATCACTTGGGACTGCTTGAATTGGACTTTGGCTAGCAGATCCTCTGGAATTGGCTGAGTTATAATCTTGTTTGACTATAGGGGAAGAATAGAAGAGCATATATGTAGCTTAGGGTTGAACAGTGAATTCTTGATTCTCTCTGAGCTTGGTTATTTTCTTACACATGTTTTATCAGCTGAGTAGGTAACATCAATATTAGTGAGTGTGGGGTTTTGGTCTTTCTGTTTTTGTGTGAGGTTTGGGTCTCTTTTGAATGCGTAAATGCGATCATCAGTAGACACATAGAGATAAACTATATTTACATACCATTCAAAAGAGACAAGAAATGCTAACAAACAGACCAAAGACCATTTTCTCTGATAGCCAACACCCCAATAAGCACCAGACAAATAATCAAGCAGAGAACTACCAAGGACAAAAATACACCTCTACCAACACTGGCAGAGCAAATTATTGTATATAAACAGGAAGCAAAAGTCAGGTAATGAAATGTCTGCAAGCAAACAACTAAGCTCAGAGAGCCCCAAGGCTTCCACGGTATATGGGAAGAGTTGAGGTGCTCAGTCCTGAGAAAATTGTGGTTCCGACAGGCCTTTTGTCTTTAGTTACCTATCTCACCTGGTTTGTTATGACCTCCTGGGAGATGGCATGTGTGGTTGGATCCATGTGGTGGTGAATGCTTCTTTAAGAAAGGGACAGTTCCATCTATTTCGAAAGAAACAGTTTCATTCCCTCTCTAAGATGCCATCACTAGATCCAACAGGGCTGGACAATTTTCAGTTTTACAACTTTCTCTTCTTTGTAGCCAGGTTTCAGGTCAGGTTATACTACTGACATGGCATGGATTGTAATTGTGGATAACCTGGAAGGCTTAATTCTGGCAGGCCCAGGATATGGGTAGTGCATCTGTCCTGATCCTTCTCGATCTCTTAGCAGCTTTCAATACCATTGATTGGAATATCCTTCTGGATCTGCTTAGGAGGTTGGGAGTGAGAGTCACTGGTTTCCCTTCCTTCAAGGTCAGTTCCTGTCACTGTTGGTGAAGGAAGAGAGGTCCAGCCCTAGACCTCCACATTGCAGAGTGCTTCAGAACTCAACTCTCTCCCCATTCCTGTTTAATATTTACCTGTACCTGGGTAACATCATTCATTGGCACAAGGCTACGTAGCACCAGTATGTTGATAATACTCAACTGTACATGTTTTACACTGTGCTGCCCAAATGGAGCTGCCAAGGCTCTTTCCTATTCCCTGGAAGTTGTGAGGTCTGGATCGGGAAGTATAGGCTCCAGCTCAACCCTAGCAAGACCAAGTGGCCATGAGTTTTAGGGTCCCCAGACCAGAGGTTTTCCAATTCTATCTGTGGAAGTGTTTGCACTCCATCAGAGCCGGTGCACAATTTGGGATTTTTTCTGGTCTTACTCTTACTCCTCAAGGTGTAAATGTAGAAGTGCACAAATGCATCATATGGGCCATTTAAGCCCATTCCTAGAAAGAGAGGCTTTGCTCATGGTCACTCATACATCAGTAACTTTTTTTTTGGACCAGTCTACATGGGGCTGCTCTTTAAGACCATTCAGAAGCTGCAGCTGGTCCAGAATGCAGTGAGGCAGGGTAGTGTTTGGGTCACATCCACACAACACTACTGCTTAACATAGCAGTCCCCAACCTTTTGGGCACCAGGGACCAGTTCTGTGGAAAACAATTTTTCCACGGACTGTGTTTGTGTGTATGTGTTTCGCACCCTACCTAGATCCCAGGCATGCACAGATGATGCTTCATTTGGAAAGGCCCGTTTCCTAAAGGGCCGTGGACCAGTACCAGTCCATGGCCCAGGGGTTGGGGACCCCTGGCTTAACAATCTGCACTACCTCCCAGTACATTTCTGCTACAATTTAAGGGGCTAATGGTCATCTATAAACTCTACATGACACAGAGTAAACGTTCAAGTGATATTTGAGACGGCTCAGCTTTTATCATGTGTAACGTCTGGGCCTGGGCAGTAACCAGATAAGATATCACTAGAGCTAGCTATATGTGTATTCTGCCCTTTGCTCCTTAGAGGAAGTCCTGGATGCATGTGTAACAACAATCCATTGTACTGACTCTTTTCCTTTTCTTTTTCAAAAGCATCAACATGACCACGAAAAGTTCTTAACTTCCATGGAAATTGGAGAAGAAAATGTTCCTCTGTTTGATGTGCCTGAGTCTTGAAGATGGGGACAGTTTTGGCTTCTCATCTGAACACGATCCTCTAGGATCTCCTTGTGCACAAATCTCTTTTATTTCCCTAAAGCCTATCTGTGCAAGAAAGACTCCTGGTAGAGTTAACCTTGGTTTTCTGATCACTTAGTGTTATTCAGAGCACTCTGAAATTAACAGGAGGTGGCTGCTACTACCAGAATAGTAGCAGGATGCAGGTAATGACTTTGTGTAATATTATATCAGGAGTAGATTTACAATAAGGAAAATTATGCATTTTTGAATTCCAAATTATTTTGCCATTAATGTGCCTCACCTGTGATTTTATAGTGTGGTTCGGTCTCTTTTGTCTGTTACATATTTATGTATTAAAGCAGGGGTCTTCAAACTTGGCCCTTTTATGACTTGTGGACTTCAACTCCAAGAATTCCACAGCCAGAATTCCTCAGCCAAGTCCACAAGTCATAAAAGGCCAAGTTTGAAGACCTCTGTATTAAAGGTTAAAGATCTTAGCTTTCATACAACAATGCTGTCCCCTCCCTCCCTCCCTCCCTCCCTCCCTCCCTCCCTCCCTTCCTTCCTTCCTTCCTTCCTTCCTTCCTTCCTTCCTTCCTTCCTTCCATCCATCCATCCATCCATTCATCCATCCTTCCATTTGGGCTGCAAAAGCAACAGTCAGATGGCTGCAGAAAAGAGAACTAACGTGGTGCTGCCATCTAGTGGATGCTGTAGTCCTACCTAGGCTGGGATCTTAGAGCATTTCAAAGGAGCTCTGAATTGCACATACAATGTTGTAAGAATAGATATAGGATCCTCTCTTCACACACCACTGGTTGTGGAACTGCCAGCTCCTTTTAAGATACGAGTCAATATTTTCCAGAGTCTGCAGTTTTCCTGAAACCAGGGCAAAGACAAACCCATGTTTTGCACAGCTTGGGTCTCTTTTTTTTCTGGCTTTGGTCTTGTTTCACCTTGTTTCTCTAAAGCTAGTAGGTCCTGGGTCAGCATCTACTTTCCCATAATTAAGATAGGAAAGAAATGCAGGTAAATGTATTAGTAAGCCAAGCAGTTCTAATCCTTCTAGTCAGTTTCATAGTCCCTGTAAAATAACAACAATATAGAAAACCCTGCTGGGCTTCGTGTTTTCTGTTGAGAAAAGTGAACTCGTTGAACTTTTGTCTCTTCCTGTTCCTAGTCTTATTTCTTCATCCCCCCCCCCAAAAAAAAAGTTAGAGTCCAGCCTACCATGATGGTTTGAACCACCATGCTATCCTTCGAAGATCACCAGAAGATATTTTTTAAAATAGAAAAAAAGCTATGCTGATTTCTACCTGTAACAACTTTTTTTGGGAGGGACAAATGGCTAGCTATGCAAAAAAAAAAAACAACAACAAAAAACAGGCTCTTGCAAAAATGGCTAGATATGAAAAAAAAACCAAAAACCCAACAATAACTGGCTCCTGATGGCCTGGCTGTTCTCAGTATTTTGAAACTGGCAGAAGGGATGATAATCAAAAGTTTGGCTTCAAACTGGGTTATGAGAGATTGTGACGTGGAAAAAGGTTGCTTGTTATGGAAGTGCCCTGAGATTACTTATTTCTTGGCTCTTTTAATGTATAAATGCCAGAGTATTTCTTCAAAAAAGGGAAACCTCAATTTTCAGTGAGATCCTAATGTGATTCAGAGCCTTCACAGATGTTGATTTGGCACTGTTAACTGCAGTTGCCCTATTTTGGCCCCTGTAAATGTTGTGCTTCCCCCCCACCTGTTTAAATTGCAGATTAGGACCATTCCAAATTTTAAAAAAATCTTAATTATGTAGAACCATTCATGAAAAAAACAAAAGTTCAAGAAGTTCTCCCATAGCCTAATACGTACATATGGGGAGAAGGATGACTACATATGAGAACATATATGGATAGCAATAAAACATGGATTAAGTAAGCTAAAACACATGATAAAATGATAGGATAATATTCTGAAACATTGGCACAATACAAAGTAAAACAGTTTGATTCCTATACCGGTATTAATATTCACAGCTATCATAGCATCAAATCAACATTTACTGCTAATTATTGTATCATACAGTCATAGAATAGCATTCCTATATTAAGGAGAAAGCTTACACATTTTGAAAAATGCTAATTTCAAAGCATGGTGACCAAGGAATCATTTGATGGACTGGAACTTATTGTTAGGAATTAATAGCATTATATTAAGTTATTTAATAAGCATATTTATTTAATCAAACTTTGCAGTAATGACAGGCATAACTTATTCATAAGAATGTATTATAATAAGCTTAAAAGTCACACAGTGCTATCATCTTGTTGTAGCAACATAGCTTTCCATAGATTTAGGTATACACAATGGCATATAAGGTCATTATTATTATTATTATTATTAATCATTAATAGTCATGCTGAATAGAAGTGACCTAGAGCGTCTATGTTTGCAGTTTTCTTCACTGATATACCATTCAGAATATATTGTTCATCTCCTGGCGAAACTACCATATACATCATAAAGAAGCAGGAAGCCAACATATAAACCATGAATGTTTGGGGGGGGGAAAGGCTTGCCTCCATTTTAATAAATGGAATTTTATTTTGTCATTTATGAAATTGTAACAAATATACAAATTAGCTAATTAATTCATTAATCTAGTAATCCATTTTATCCTTACTTTATGTTTTGTGCTTCTAATCCAGGGGTCTTCAAACTTGGCCCTTTTATGACTTGTGGACTTCAACTCCCAGAATTCCTGAGCCAGGCATGCTGGCTGAGGAATTCTGGGAGTTGAAGTCCGGAAGTCATAAAAGGGCCAAGTTTGAAGACCCCTGTTCTAATCATATCATGCATATTTACTCTGAATATCTCTCAGGACTTCTTTTATTATTTATATCAAACTTTATATATCAAATTTGGAGACTACCCATTTCACAGAGCAAGTTATTGTTTTTAAAACATAAGTTTAAATCTTTAAACTAAATCTTTAGACTTTAAAATAACATTAGAATGTTAAAATTGTATTCCTTGGAAAAGGCATTGGTTTAAACCATATTTGCATCCTAATCTCATCTTACAAAAATGTAATTATGTTATGAATCACATCATAATGCAAGCACATGATTGTTTTGTTTCCTATTCTGTCTTCTTAAATTGTTATTATTTTTTAAAAGAAAAAAGCAAGCAAGGAGAAAAGAAAAAAAATGATACAAAATATATTTATATGTGGACAAAAGGTATTACCAAGATTGTACGATTAGTGATTAATATATCTGTATTACTCTGTACTTTAAATTATCCCAAGTCCTTGGAAAATAGGGTGATATGAACACTTATATAAATAAATAGAATAAAAAACATAATTTGCACAAAACCATCATGGCATGTATCTCATCACTTGCTGCCTCTTGCCATCCCTTCCGATGCCTATGTTCCTTGACACCACACAAATCATGTTATCAGCTCTTGGCAATGGCATTCTATTCAGTTTAGGACCTACGTCTTGTTTATCACTTGTTTTTAATTTCTGCTTAGTATTTTAACTCCTGGACTGAAGTTTTTAAATGTTTGTTTTCTTAAATCCTGCCTTCTAATTTTGATGTAGCACCATATTTCTTTATTTTCATTTTTGTGTTCATGTTGTTGCTTAAGCTAAGCTTGAATTTCCATTTAAAGTTTTGTGTGCAACCAAGGCGATAAAGTGAGGAGCAGCCATCAATTCCTAGTCTGGAGTCGCTTTCAGAGTGGCACCCGAGATTTTACAGTTATTAAGAGTTGAGTTGTTTATATCTTGGTCACCAGAAAGCCTACTTCCATTTATTTAGTAAGTCAAAGTTAACAATATTTAAGTTACCATTCAAATATTAAGATTTGTATCTTAAATCGCATTTCTGATTTGAATCCTCAACATGGATCTCGATAGATATCACCACTCACAAAAAGAGAGGGTCAGTTACATAGATGTTATTGCAAAGGCAGTTTATTAATCCATAAGTATTGCTAAAATGTTTCTGCTAAGAAACAAGCATTTTGAAGGGTGGGGTTATTTGCAGTATTGCCATGTGAGCTGTCCCTGAACAATGTATCTTGTTACATACTATATTAATAGTGTATAATCAAAAACAGTCCTGTAATTAGTACTTCAATTATCATTAAAGCCAAAATGCATCCCCTGAGGGCTACTTGAGTCCTACTCAAGACTATTTGGAAAACTGCAATTATCATGCAAATCAACATGCCTTTACAAAGTTTACAATCAGCTTTGCATTGTTTCTCGATTCTGTTTAAATTCCGAACTGATGGCAACTGAATGTGGGAGGATGATGACAGGGTAAGATTCCCTTCACTACCACTTATGAATAGATATTGTTTACTCTTCTCATTCTGTCATCTCCTGGGACCACAGTGAATCCGAAAGGGTCGGCTTGCACTGGCTTGAATAAAAGAAGCAGTGTTATAATCAAAAGAGGTTATACAGCTGGAGAAGGAACTGATGTATCTTCAAGTAAATCATCCTAAGAATATATGTGCTTTGGTGTCGATTTTAAGCTCTCCTCTGGGTTATATATAGGTTAATTAAATATTCCAAAGCTGTATTTTAGGTTATAAAATCAGCTGCATTTTGCTGTCTGCTATAATACCATCTCTGATCAGTTGAACAAATGGCTCTGAGAATGCAGTCTGTGGTGAATTTTTACATTCTTATTGCTAGTTCATTTTGAGAGAAGCTCTGTATAAAAACTTAAACAGGCCATGTTTATGGAATTTACAAATAGTCCTTAACTTACAACTTTTCAAAGTTAGAACAGAACCCTAAAAAGGGGGATTTAGAAGTTTGATGTTCTGACATCTAAGCCTTCCCCCAGAGTCATATGACAGCATCCTGCAGTCACATGACTGTAATTTACAACTCTTTTCCCCCTGGGAAATGTCAGTTATTTCTGGTTTCTGGCAAAAAATGACCTGTAGTAAAAAATGGGTTTGGTAATGACCACTGCAAAAAAGGTAATAAAATTGGATGTGCTAACATGATGGCCTGCTTTACGACTGTCACAATGTACAATTGAAGTTACAGTTAATTATGATTGAAAAAGTTGAAGACTACCTGTAAATACAAAAACTGTTTTCTCAAACTACAATTAGCATAGCATTGTGCTTTTTATCTTTTAGTGGAATAATAGTTTCAAATTTTATGTTATCCTATTAATTAATAGGGAGGAACAGCTTCCTCTGCACTTACATCTTGATCATAAGTTTAACTTTCAGTTCTTAGTGATCAACAACAGCTGCTAAAATTTTGAATTTGAGATTTGTTGATTAGAATGGTATGGGATTATAGAAATAATGTACATTGTTGTGAACTTTAGCGTAAGAGTTTGATGTATTTTATACATCTCTGTACCAAAGAAAGTTGGAAGTCATTCTTTTTCTATTTTATTCTTTTCTTTTCTTTTTTCTTTTTGCTCTTTTGTCTTGCTTTTTTTCTTGACTTTTCTTTTTTCAATTCTTTTCCTTTTTGCTCATGTATCTTCTTGGTTGTTGTTGTTGTTTGGAAATTTACTAAATATATATGTATGTGTGTGTGAAATAAACACCACACAACCACATGTGCATACAAGATGTACATACTTCTACTGTACGCTCGCAATAGAGAACTTTCCATAGCTTCAAAATAGAAATGATTTCGAATATTATATCTTAAGGTTTTTATGGTTTGATCCTGTGCATCTTGTCTCTAGAGCAAATCCTACTGACTTTAGCATATTTATTGCCTAGTAAGTGTACTTAAATCTACAGTCTTATGAGCCATCTATGGTTAGGTTACATGCATCTAAGCTCATGTTTTTAAACCACTTATGCAAACCTCATATGATCAGCTATGAATTATTGGTGTTTTCTGGGGAAAAAACCCAAAACAATTTCCCCTCATTAACTATTTGAACAAAACGTGAAATCAGTCCAATTCACTGTCAAATGTTGATGGTTAAGAAGATATGCACAATAAATGCCTTGTTAAAAATGTAATAGACTATCTACTATGATTGTGTATGCATGTTAATTAATACCTATTTTAACATTTCTTTTGAAATGTATAGATCTAATAATGAAAGCAAATCATTCTAGGTCTAATATTCTAGGAAAAATCAACAAAAAATTATCTCTTTTTAAAATAATAATAATAATAATAATAAAAGTTGTATGTTCAGTATGGTAGACATAGAGGTAATCTCTTTAAAAAGCCCTTCTCTCATGGTTTACTAAAGAAAAAATAATCCCCTTCTCACATTAACCGCAATCACAAATTTGTGTGGTATAATAATAATAATAGTAATAGTAATAGTAATAGTAATAGTAATAGTAATAATAATAATAATAATAATAATAATAATAATAATAATAATAATAATAATAATAATAATAATAAAGTTGGAAGGGACCTTGGG
>NW_015386602.1:558390-590513 GCF_001527695.2 Protobothrops mucrosquamatus | reverse complement strand
GGCAGGAAACCCTATACCATTTCAGACAAATGGCTGTCCAGTCTCTTCTTAAAAACTTCCAGTGTTGGAGCATTCACCGCTTCTGGAGGCAGGTTGTTCCACTGGTTAATTGTTCTAACTGTCAGGAAGTTTCTCCTTAGTTCTAGGTTGCTTCTCTCCTTGATTAGTTTCCATCCGTTGCTTCTTGTCCTGCCCTCAGATGCTTTGGAAAATAGCTTGACTCCCTCTTCTTTGTGGCAGCCCCTGAGATATTGGAACTTTGTTCGCTGTTGACTAGTGGTCACAGAATGTTGTGATGATTTAACTATGAGACATGATATATCAAAAATTAAGAACTTTAAAGACCCACAGATTTTAGAGAAAGTGATTAAAACATATTATCAGCACATCAATCTTCAGTGCAGGCTGGAGGATCCATGCTGATTATTCAAACATACATATCCAAAGATCTGCTGACTATTGTGGAGAGGGGACTTAGGGAGGAGAGGACTCAGAGGGGGTTTAGGATCCCACAGAACCTTCAAATACACTGAAATGTTTCTGATTTCCTGATCCTTGACTTCACCAAGTGTCAGTTCTTCCCTTCTGCAGCATATCTGGGCCTTCACAAGCAACGGGGGGGGGGGGATCACAAACCTATGAGCTCCTCAAACAATTCCAGGGAGTATAGCACTTAACTCAGTTGGGTTTATGCTTTTGGTTGGATGATAGCTTTATATTGTATATATCAGGGCTTTTCAACTTTTTCACCCATTGTACCACTTTTAGGATATGGCAACATCTGAGTACCACCAGTCGCCTAGCAAGATGTCAAAAACTTGATGACCAAAAAAAAAAAAAAAAGGAAAAAAGTGATAAAGTACAGGTAGTCCTCAACTTACAACAATTCGCTTAGTGACTGTTTGAAGTTACAATGGCACTGAAAAAAGCCCAAGCCACAGCCGAGCAAGACACCTGCCTGCCCACCCGGCGGCGCTCTTCCTCCTGTCCGAGGTTTCCATTGTAGTGAGCATTTCTGCTGAGGATTGGCAGCGGGGGTGGGGTGGGGGTGTTTGGTTTTTATTCCCCCCATCTGCTGGGTGGTTGCAGCAGGTTTTGGTCACTTCACATGACCCTGGGACACTGTGACTGTCATAAATATGAATCAGTTGCCAAGCATCTGAATGTAAATCACAAGACCCTGGAGATGCTGCAATATTCCAGCTGATCGGCGCTTCTTCTGGGCTCAGCAGAAGTGCCAGGATCAGTGCTGCTTTCCAGCTGATTGGTGCTTCTTCAGGGCTCAGCAGAAGCACCAGGATCAGTGCCGTGCTCCAGCTGGAGCGTGGCACTGATCCTAGCGCTTCCACTGAGCCCTGATAGCCCCGAAGAAGTGCTGATCCTGGCACTTCCACTGAGCCTTGACAGCCTTGCAGCTCCAGCCATCTCTTGCTCAGGCTTGTGCGGTGCTGCCACCGGTTCAGTCATTCCCCTCCCCCGCTACCACTTTTCTAGGATGGTCGCGTACCACCTGCCAGGTGCCAATGTACCACAGGTGGTACCCGTACCACTGGTTGAAATGCCCTGGTATATATCATGATTATTTTTATAAATAAGTTTATATGCTATGCAAGGAAGGAATCTCTGAAGGGAATATTTTGCCATGATGCTATCATTGGTAATAAAATATAATTTCTCCTTTAGCTGGAAAGACTCTAAAGCATTATTTTGTTCAGTCTGCTAATTATGTTATATAGATTAAACAATACAATATGTAATATCAGCAGACGTTCAGTATGTATGTATGATTCAATAAAATAAAATGGATTCAAATCCAATAAAAAAATTGTCTGTTCAAGGCCAAACCAATTTCAACTGAAATTCTCACAAGTAAATCTTACGCATTTCTTTTTCTCTGCACAGACTTTCATCTGTGCAGTCCAGTCCAATATTTTTGTCCCAGCTCCTGTAGCATCCTTCATGTCTTAAGGTCAACTGTCTGCAGTAAAGAGCTCAAAATCACATGGAGAGGTGCCACAGATAGAAACCATTCTTCAGTGCAAAAAGTCATTGTCTTCAATAAATGTGAGGTGGATATACGTGGAACTAGTGAGCACGCCTGCAGAGACACACACACACAGACAGTTGCTTCTTCTCTTCATATGTAGAATGTATTTAAAAATGTCTGAAGAAATCTAGTTGTCAGCAACTGCTGTGCTGCAGGAAGGCTGGTGTTTGATAAAAGAATTGGACTGAACTGTGGAGGAAGTTGTGGGCTTCCTGCATCAAGCAACAGGTTGGGCCCTTTCCAATTCTGGAATTTCACACATTTGACCATGGCATATTGAAAGCCTTTCTCCAGAACTAAACTCTTAACTATGCACAATAGTGCTGCTTACCTGAGTGGGCCAATTTTTATGGCTACCTCTGATCAAACCTCAATGGTTCTAGCAGTGGCACCACACTGGCACAAGAGAGATCCATGTGAGCTAATCTGCCAGTCTAAAGTTTTCCATACATTGTGGTATGGAAATACGCTAAATCAGGCACGTTAAACTGCAGGCCCACGGGCCAGATGTGTCACGCTGAAACTGCGCCCACCCCATTGCCGGTAATGGGGAAAAAGTCATGATACGTCGCATGACGTGCCTGCACTAAATCATGTTGACTTGGTAGTGTTTCCATTAGTAACACCAAGAACATTTCATTAGAATGATCAGCTAAACGGACATGCTGATACAGTGTTCTTGGTTAAAAATATGAAATTAGTTATCATTGCCTTATGAGTATTATTTTCAATTTCCTGGTACTGCCTCATGCCCTAGAGGATATCCTGGTGTCTCTCATTTAAGTACTACCCTGGACTGACCCTGTTTAGCTTTCAAGATCAAGCAGAGTTGACAATAGCGCCATCTATCTGGTTGCTATGTACCAGTAATGACATGTAATTGTATAGGAGTATAGGGTAGTAAATTATAATTGCTGCCTCTGTTTCAGTTTCCGTTATAATTTTCTTTAACCTTACTTTTTTTTTTTTCTCCTTTTGGCTTTTGAGACTGTATTTTGCAACTAGAAATGCAATCTAGTTTATCCTCTTTTTTAAATTTGCAGGTCACCAATCAATGAGAATTTAGTAGAAATTTGCACAATGATTGCAATTTATGGGAAAAAAACCTGAACATAAACAATATCAGGTGTTTGCTTTGCATAAAATATGTATGGTAGTGGAATTATGCAAACCTAATTTGCATTGTTTGCTAGAATCTTGTTAGAGAGCCAATAGTGTGATGGGGAGGAAGGCTTACGGGGTAATTAACCAAAACACTGAAGAAAAGAATTATTCAGCCATTACTGCTATATATAACAAGCAATTTTCATGCTTAATATTGTTAACTATCTGATGCTTATCCTTCTCTGATAAGCAGATAGAAATAGATATTTGAGCATTAGTAATATGTAGACTTAAATGATGATAATTCTGGGCTTACATTTCTTATTCTAAAGCAGATGTCCCCAACCTTTCTAGGTTGGTGCCCCAGAGGGAAAGGGAAGGGCAGGCACGGGGCAGCACTAGCACCTACGCGACTCAAAGGGGTGGGGCTAGTACCTGCACGACACTCACTCATGGCGGCATTAACTCTTGCGCGACACGGCAGTGCTAGTATGAATGGGGTGTGTGCACGCATACACGTGCATGCACTGGCCAGCCATTCATGCGGCCCAATGGCCAAGAAGCCACGGCCTGGTAGTCGGCCACGGCTCACAGGTTGAGGACCCCTGTTCTAAAGAAAACTAAGATTTGAGCAAGCAATTGCAAAAGAAAAGTGGGATTGCAAGAGTGGCAAATATTTGTAGCTCTGGTGTAGGATGAGGGTGAAGGTTCGTTCTCAGAGCTTGTGGGTTGGTTTCCGAACGTTTCATTACCAGGCTAGGTAACATTTTCAGCAGCATAATTCACATCCTCCAACGACCCTGACCTCCCCATCACAAGGCCCAAGCCTCTCTCTGATGACTCATCACAAGACCCTCACTTGACACAGCCACACCTTACACCCTTATAAATAGTAGAGCACTGACACAGACATCTAAACGCCGCTGAAGATGTTACCTAGTTACCTGGTAACAAAATGTCCGGAAACCCAACCCAGAACCTCGGAGAACGAAGCCTCATCCTCAAAAGTGGGATTCTTCAATGAAGGATATAGAAAAACCACAAAATATGCGTTTCAGTATCCATCTCTTTTTTGACACACGAATTAGCACTTCAGGAATCTTGTTCTTACCTTGACAATCATACTAAAGTGTCCTTTTTCATAGTTTTATACTACTGTATATCAGTGTACAGGAATAAATTACTTGAGCTTATGCTAGAAATAAATCTAGAAAAGTGTACGTCAAAAAAAGTTTTTTAATTGCTGCAGATCAATTATTAAGGTATTTGCTATTAAGACTACAAGCAGGATTTTTGTTTTTCTTCAATGTAGGAATGCACAACTTTTTTTGGGGGGGGGGACTACACTTGACTTGTTGAATGACATACCAGGGGGCATATCCCAAAATTGGCTTAATATAAATTGACTATATATTAAATACAATTAATAATGCTCCCCATAGATTTCATTCTTGCAATTATTTGCTTTTTACACTTATATGCTCTCTTTAATTCACAAGTCAATGTACATAGTTCATCTTCCTCTTATTTTTTTCCCCATAACTTCTATGTGACTTTAATTAGGCTGAGAGAAAGTATGACTGGTTCAAAATTATCTGTGACTCAGGTTATTATAAGGTTAGGGTTATGGAAATAAACTGTGTCTGCTGATTGTATTGCTCACATCTACTCCACAGAATTTGCTCTAATAATATATGGTTAGGACTGCACTCAAGAATCTCAGTTTTCACTAAAGTTCTAAAAGCATTTTTTTTTCAGTCAATATGCTGTTAAATCTTCAAATTGCTTCTTGAAACACTGTTATATACTGTTTTTTTACTGTGCACAGTGGATTGTTGGATTCAAACTTACACTAAAAACCGCTAGGGGCCAGGTAATCCCCAATTTCATAAGGAAACTTTAGTTTCTGGAAAGAGCAATTTTTGAGAGCTTGAGCATTTACACAAGGGGTAGTCAACCTTGGCTCTTTTATGACTCGTGGACTTCAACTCCCAGAATTCCTGAGCCAGCATGGCTGGCTCAGGAATTCTGGGAGTTGAAGTCCACGAGTCATAAAAGAGCCAAGGTTGACTACTCCTGATTTACACAAACTCCATTGATTTAGAAACTGAAAAAAATTAACCTCCTGTCCTCTTTGCTGGTCAGCAGTGAAGCCATTATCTAACTGTGTTAATTCTTATGGCTTGATTAATTCCTTCTGCCTTCCTCAAATATCTAGTTACTAGGAACACCTGTAGCTTATTTAAGGAGAAATATATATATTTTGTACTATAACAAGGAACCAATACAGACTTGCCTAATCTTTCATAGATGAACCCACTGATTTTTTTACATGGCAATTTATTGAGGCAGATGCTTTCTGGATCCTTAGATTTGGCTTATTCTGTTAGTGGCAGGCTCCCAGGATTGAAGGAGAGCCATTTTTGGTTGTTGACATAACTGATATCTCTGTCCCAAGTACTTCTGGCTGTTAGCTTACAATTCAGTCAGTTTGTTTTGCTCTTACCAGCTAATACCGCTACTCTTCTAAAATGCTGGTATATTTGCAATCATTAGAAACCAGCCTGCAGGGTGAAATTAACCAGTCATGACTGTAAATGCAGCAATATGATTAACAGTGCAGTCCTCTGCATGTTTACTCATAAGTAAACCTTATTACTTTCAGTAATTATGGTTTTGTATTACAGCTTATTATAAAGAGTGTAATTCATACAGAAATATTTATGTATTAGATTTATATCCCACTTTTGTTTTGTACAAGTTAAGGCAAAGAAGAAAGTTGGGTTGGGCAGAGGGAGAGAGGGAGGGAAAGAGTGAAGGGGGGGGAGAGGGAGGGAGAGAGTTTGTGCAAAATGTGGCAGCAAGAGAGGTAGTGGGCATGCCATAGAATACCCATGTAGCACCTTTGCTCTGTGAGATATACTGGCTGCCCTAATAGGATTCCTAATACAATGCAAGCTTCTGGTTATCACCTGTATTCATGTCATAGGGCCTGATTATCTTCTAAGGCAGGGGTGTCAAACTCAATTTCACTGAGGGCCGCATCAGCATTGCGGTTGCCCTTGGGGGAGCAGGGGTGTGTATCCAGGGTGGGTGCGGCCTACTGGGTGGGCATGGCCAGCTCTACATCATTCGCGTCAAGGGTGCCTGTGGGGGCCTGGGCAGGAGAGGGACAGATCTGAGGGTCTCTGGCAGAAGGGAATGGGACCAGGGCAAGCGCCAAGGCATGGTCCATTTCTTCATTCCTCACAAAGGGTGACACCTCCCCAGCATGCACCCAGGGGGTGTGGCCAACACGGTAGGGGCTGCTTCCTCACTGTTTCTAGACGGCCTTGTGGTGGAGCTAAGACTGAATGTGTTTCAGCATAGATGGCCACCACAAAATTGTACATTGGCTCCCAGCCGGCCTGGGCCTGGGCCAAGGCAGCGGGGGCCGTTCCCTCACTGTTTCAAGGATGGCTTCACGGGCCACATGAGACCTCTTCGCGGGCCGCATCCGGCCCCCGGGCCTTGTGTTTGACATGTCTGTTCAAGGGATGGTGTGTCTCCTATAGTGTCCTCCCATCCACTCTATCCAAGAAAGTGAACCTTCTGTGTCATGATGCCTGCCCTCTGGAATGACATCTTTGCATACATTTGTATTGTTCCTACCCTGATTTGTTCAAATGTGGGAAAGCTGTATATTTAGGAAAGAGTTGACTCAATTATTTCTCCAAGTTCACTATTTTCCTTTTTCCTTGTTGCTGTTAATTTGTTTTTAATATTGAACATTGCACAGAACCACTGTAGAGTTGGGTGGCCTTACAGAGAAAGAGATTTTAAATTAATGTAAGTAAAATATCTTAATACCAGTCTGAAATGTATTCCACAAAAGTACCTTTTAATATCACAATAAGCTTAGGATATTTTTTGCTTCCCCATGAAAGAGAAAGAGAGAAACAGAAAGTGAGAAAGAAAATAGTATCAGTCTCACTCCCAAAGTCATTTTATTCTTATTAACTCTTAGTGCTAAATGCATTAAGGTCTACAGAGAACTATATTTGTTTGCTGTATTTTATTTATTAAATATTTATGCTGCATATGTCCTCTGTAAAGTGACTCTGGGCAGTTTACAAGTTATAAAATACGAAGAAAAATAATTAGTAAATTAAAAAATTAAAACAGGTTATGATTTCAAAAACTATACTAAAACTGAGTGTTCATGGGAAATTGGAAATGCACACACACTTGTCCTTTTACTCTGAAAATCTCAGGGCACAAATTTTGGACCTGCTCCTTAAGTTACAATCAGTTTCTGACAAAAATCGTTTTTTAAAAATATATATACCAATTTCAGATTCAAACTAATATGCTGTATTGGAGCAGTACTTATATTTATGGATGATATTCCACCCCCAGCTAATTATGAGATTTAAGAAACACCAGTGATTAAAGAGTTAAAAGAAAAGCAGCTTTTTTCCCCCTCCTCTGAAAGAAGCTAATATTTCTGCTTTGGCCTTATATCAATCCCAACTGCAATCTGGAGTGGAGAAGAAAGGTCTTATTCATTGAATTACTTTCATCTGACTAGATTCCTTTAACATTTTCCATGATTTACAATTTCAGGGCTTTTCCTGAAAAAGAAAAGCGTAAACACCACATGGTTTAACATAACATGCACTTTGAAATGGGAGTGGGCCCGTGTTCTTACATCAACATTTCCATTCTCCAGTGCCATTGGTAGAAGTTCATTGCTTGCTTTTGCAATAAGCAAGAGATCCAAAATTTCTTATAGCCCCAAGTCTGTTAAAATACATGAGCTTCTACCTTACCCCCAGAGACAAAGATGGCCTGAGTTTCCACATCTATAGCAGCCTTGTATTTAAATAAAATATTTTCCTACCTAAAGATGTAGGGCTGTCTTGAGAAAAGCCAACAGAAACAGAGAGGCCCTATTGCTTCCAGTAAATTTTTTTCAAAAGATCCCTTTAACATAAAGTATACCATGGGCAATTCTATTTTGTGAATAAAGTTAGCTTATTAATAAAAGGCACCTGAAAGATAGTGCACATTGATCAAAATGAGCAAGTAAGCTTACAATAGTTTGAATTTTGTCCATACTAGATTGGTTACAGTTCTGCTTATTATCTACACTAGGAGAATATATTGGCTACTCAATAATATTGAACTACATCTCTGTGCAACCTAGCTAGTATTGCCAGTGGTGAGGAATGCTGGAAAATATAGTTCAACCTCTGAATAGCTCAGAGTGAGCATATTCTGCCTCTGTCTCCTCAATTTTACAAGAGCTTATTTTACCATCTTTCATTTCAATGACTATTGATTTTCAGTCTAAACTTCTGCTGTGGAAATTAAAGTATACTTTGCCCATTGCTAAACTTTTATTATAAGAGACTAGAGATGCTAGTGCTTTATTGTTAGGTTTTGTTGTTGTTTTTGTTGTTGTTGACTTTACCTTGAGGCTTTCAGTAAAATATCCAGTTTGTTTAAGAAAAGGCAGCTAAGCCAGAACTTTGGAAACTCGTTGGCAAGTAGAGGAATGTATGAAATCCTGAGGAGTCGTCCAATTAATTTAAGGGACCTGTTCCCAAGAAACCCTGGATAAATTTAAATTTAAAAGCCAAGGGCTTGGCTTGCTAGTTTGGAAAAAACCAGGCAAATTGCTAAGTTCAGAACCTTAGGAAGTACTGAAACTTACTTCACTTGAAAGATCAACTAGTTGAGTACCCCCACTGTCTTTTATTCTGTATTTTATTTGCATCATTCCTTGTATCTCATTGGCTGACTTTCGTGCAGTAAAACTCTTACATCTTAAAAGTGACTCACACATAGAAATTTGCACATCCAAAATGTCTATGGAGATTCTCAATCATCCAGGTCACGGTTGTCCCAAAGGTGGTTTTTCAAGAGGCAACTTGACTTTTTATCTTTTTCTTTGAAGACATTTCGTTTCTCATCCAAGAAGTTTCTTTAGCTCTGACTGGATGGTGGGGAATGAAAGGGTTTATATTCCTTGCAGACAGTTGGTCAAAAAAAAAAAAAGCACCTTTGGGACAATCGTGACCTAGATGACACAGAATCTCCATAGACATTTAGCTAGGCACTTTGGGATGAGCACCCTTTGAATGATGCGGGAGTATGAACAGATTTTCAGAAAAAATGCAGACTACAGGAACCATTTGCACTTCGAGATGGAGCCCACACAGACTCATCCCCCAACAGCCTGCGCCTGTCAAGGGTGAAGGGACACAGGGCAGAAAATATCCTGCAGAAAGCACAGCTCCACAACACTGTCCTTTCAGCAGTTCTACTACATCTGCACTACTCAGGTGACCCTGAGGACACCGCCAAAAACCTCCAGGTGGCCTCAGTGACTCTTTAAAAGAATGAAAATGACCAGCTGTTTGCAAGGAATATATATCCTTCCATTCCCCACCATCCAGTCAGAACTGAAGAAGCTTCTTGGATAAGAAGTGAAACGTCTTCAAAGAAAAACAAGAAAGTCCAGTTGCCTCTTGAAAAAGCGCCTTTTTCCATACTGGGCATTTTTCCATTCTGGGCATTTCCATGCATTGCATATTCCTTGTTAAAACCTATAGGACAGAGGTCTCTTGCCTTTTGGGCACTAGGGACTGGTTACGTGGAGAGAGGTTTTTCCACGGACTGGAGTGGGCGTGGTTTTGTGTGCTGCCTGCATCCCGCAGATGGGGCTTTGCTTGTTTGTACGGCCTGGTTGCTGACATGCCACGGCCCAGTACCAGTCCACAGACCGGGGATTGGGGACCCCTGCTATAGGATATTGCTTGACAATTGGAAATCCCAAATAGGGTTTTACTTTAGCACAAGAAGGATCACATTCTTAGAATTTTATCAAAATGCAGCAGATTTTCTCTAATGCTAAATTCGTTCAGGCCAATTTTTACAACAGTATGGCAAATATGCAAACATCAGAAACCATAGCTAAAACAGAATGCTGTAAAAAAAGCATCGGACTCCAATACTGTAAGTTTTCTGTTCAATGCAGTATAGTATTTCTGCAGCTGTGGATCAAGCAAGCATCTCAAAGCATATTTGTTACATTTTACTGAGCAATTCCTTGACAATAGTCAGCGACTTCCACAGTGTTTGAAAACAGTATGTACATCAATACCTCTCTGAAGACCAGGTTGTCTCTCACTTGGCATTTTGTGAGCTCTTGCATCTATAGAAACATAATATTAATTAGCAGGGCTTTTTTTCTCATAGAACGCCCAGAATGGAGTTCCGGCATCTTTTTTGGATGGAACCTTGTAGGGTAGGCAAGGCGGGTTGCATGACGTGTGTGAGTTCCAGCACCTTTTTTTTTTTTTTTTTTTTTAGAAAAAAAGCACTGTTAATTAGACCAGGAGTCTTTAGCTGGAGTCTATAGATCAGTGATTACATTTTAGCTGGTCTATTAAAAAAAATATCTTATTTTCCCTACGCCCTACCTGAAATTTAGTTTTACATGTAAGCAACAAAGTAATGTATAAACTCTAGGTTCCAAAAACATTTGTGAACTGCAACAAATCTTGTTATCTTAAATTATTGTAGCTTGAAGGTGGTAGCTAGCCCTCAACTTACATTCATTCGTTTAGCAACCATTTATAATTACAATGGCACTGGAAAAAATAATTACAATGGCCCTCAACTTACATTCATTCGTTTAGCAACCATTTATAATTACAATGGCACTGTAAGTCCTTGCACTTACAACTACTGCAGGATTGCAACGGTCATTTTGCAGTCAAAATGTGGGCATTTGGCACATTTATGGTGGCTCCAGCATCTCCAGGTCATGTGATTGCCATTTGCGACCTTCCCAGCTGCCTTCCAACAAGAAAATCAATGGGGGAGGGGAGAGTCAGATTTGCATACAACCATGTGTTTCGCTTATCAACTCCAGTGATTCACTTATCAACTGTGGCAAAAAAAGATTGCACAATTGGGCATAACTCACTTAACCACCACTTTGCTTAGCCATAGGAATTCTGGTCTCAGTTGTGGTTGTTAAGTCAAGGACTATCAAGGACGATCTGTGTTGTTATTAACAGATTAATAAAGAAACCCATATATTACTATATCACATATTATTTATTAAATAATTTGGTAACTGTATTTGAGCATTACAACACAGAATTGGTCAAATGAATGCCAAGGTAGCTAACAAAATTCCATTCACTTATAATCAGTGAATTGTAATTTATAATCAGTTATCATCAGATGAGATCTTCAGTAGTGTGAAATAACATACAAAATTAAAATAAATTATCGCATACAATGATTTACTGCATGTTTGGATATTTTTGGAAGACATCAATTGGCCCTAACTGAAGGGTGAGTACCATCATATGTAAGAACATATCAATTCAGATGTCAGAGAATTCATTCATGTGCCAAATGAATCCAATGAGATAACCAGGATCGATGTCTTGCTGAATCTGCTAATCCTTTTAAAGATAGATCAGGAGCCATTGCTGTGTCTTGCCATGGTCCAATTGCATAGCTAAACTATGGTTTTCAGTAATATTTTAGGATTATGCCAAGCTAGATGTCTCAACATAAGCCTCTCTAATCAGCTACTGGAAGCCCCAAATCAAGAGAGTGTAGGGCCAAGATCATCCAGTAGGGAAGTTTGAAAAAAAATTTGATGGACACAAAGGTGAAGGAAAGAATACAAGATTGTATTACAGTAATCTGCAGCAAAAATCTTTAAGAAAGGTAACGTAAGGAAAATTACAGGCATTGTGGGAAAAATCCTACAGCAGCATTTCCCCATCTTAGCAACTTTAAGATATGTGGACTTCAACTCCCAGAATTCCCCATGGGTGGCTGGGGAATTCTGGAAGTTGAAGTCCACATATCTTAAAAGTTCCCAAGGTTGGGAAACATCGACCTATAGAAACTCATTTTACCTGTGGTCAGATGACAGCAGTTCCTATCCTCAAAAGAGGAGGGTGGGCAGTAGGTCCAAAGTGGAGTGAAAAGGCAAACTCATGGCAAATAATCCTTAAGAAACTTTGTCCCCCACATATAATCAATGTAATATAATTGAAATTACACATTTTTAATCATTCTCCTGATGGCAAATTTCTAAATAATCGCTCATCCTACTTGGTTGATCAATAGCCCAGGTAGGATTTTGTCCTCTTTTTAAAACATTTTCACTTTTGTCTACAACTTTGCCTACCAGGCAGTACGGCTATATGGGGATGACCATTGAATAAATAAATAAAATCCCTCAACCCTCAGCATTGGTCACTAATGTTGGCCAAGAAAATCTGATGGACTTTCCCTTGATGTCAACAAGACCCAAGCTTAATTTGAAGGAGACTTTGTCTTTTTTTTAATTAACACATAAATAAAACATGTAAAAACCCAGTAGTATAGAAATATAATTTGCTATAATATATTGCAGCCGGCAGATAGAATTCTGTCCAGTCAGTTTTAATTATGGATTATTTTGGAACACTTGGATGTTCAGCAGGGAACTCGACTCCTATTTTGTATCTCATGCCATCTCCAAAAATTGTTTCCAAGCCAGCATCAGGAGAGACACCAAAAAAAAAGAAAAAGAATTCTAGCTGTAAAAAAAAAAAAAGCACTTATTTTGCGTGTTCTAGATCTTCTTTGTTCTGCTGGTGACTAAGAACTGAAAGACATTAACTCCTCCCCTCCTGAAGAGAAAAGCTGATGCAGTTAGCCTAAAAGCACGGCTTAAAAAGGACTGTTTTTTAGTTTAGAAGATTCAAATATTTCTAGTAGCAAAAATAATGATAGAAATTATCATGAATTAACATTTCTACTGATTTGTTTTGTTCTTCCTTTATGGAAAAGTGACAAATGGTCTAGCAAGCAGCAAACATAAATGCCATAAAGTTATATTAAAATGAACACAAACAGGCATACATTTTATTTCCCTGAGAATATTTTAACTGGGAGGCTTCTGCTACATTTCGGTAGAGAAAACCTCTATACAAAACTGAAGACTAGAGTCTATCCAAAAAATTAAGTCTAGAAAAAAAAATCTTCCATGTGTTTTGTGTATATGTATGTACATGTAAATATTGCTGGTACAGTTTAAAGGGGGGCAGAATTCAATAATTTGACTATAGAGACATAAATATACTTCAACTTCCATTTTCATAATCTCATAAATTTCTGTTAATCTGAGACCTTATTCCACCATGGTACTTAGTTTTTGCCTCCTTACTGTCCTCAAAATTGTCCATTTTCCACTAAGGAAAGTAATCTTAATGGCTGCACAATCTAAGGATCAAGATTATTAGAATTCTTTAAAATATACAGAGGAGAGGTGAACAGCGTGCAAATCTTTGAGTTGTAAACTGGAGGATCTTGTTTCAGGCCTAAAATCATCTGGCTTTTTGCAAGATAATTTTTGTGACAAAACTATCTTAGAAAAAAAAATAGAATTAAGAAAACTCAGGGGACATAATCAGCTAGATAATCACTCTACAAGCTTTGTTTAAAAACAAAAAAGAGGTCTCATATTCTCCATCTCTTTTCTGCCAATTTAATCAAATGACGAAGACATGTACCATTTTAAAAATAACACCAGCATGTTAGTGTCTGCGTTGATGTAGCATTTTGTCTCGTAAATGTTCTTCCAAACACTGAATTGCAAAAGGATCAACATCAGTATCAAACTTGTTGGCAAAGAAATGATGTTTCCGTAACATCCAGCTCAAGTCTCCGACTCCAAAGACACATACAGAACGGACGTGAACTCCATTGCAAGGGGGGTAAGGAGCACCCTTGGATACATCCCCCTCAAAGTAGTGCCACTTCACAAACCGGGCAACTGCATTCATATCGGAAACATCGTATTTGCCACTGGCGGAGACGGCACTGGGAACTTCAGGGATTCGCTGAATTGTTGCCCATAAGTATTCATCAGGACTGTATGTGTCTTTAGCCCATTCTATAAAAGCAAGAATTTTGCTATTCTCTAATATATATTCCACAAACTTCCTACTAACAACAAAATAGGCACTTCCAGAGAAAATGGGTGTGTTGAGAGGTGGGTGCTGTTTGTCTATCCCTGTGTTTTTTATCTTGCCATCAATTACTTCGTGATGTTTCTTCCACCTCACCTCTTTGTTTGAAGGCATTTTTTCCGTTTCTAAGCTATTTTCACCGTTGAGGGCTTTCAACTTCTCCACTATTTCTTGATTGGTCTTGATTGGGAAATCCATACCGCAGAGATTGATTAAGTACTTCCAGCTCACATTCATCCTATAGAGATCCTTCATGCAGTTGAGGTCAGCTTGTACCCGGCTCCATGATGCATACACTACACTTTCCAATTGGCTGGCAATGAAGACATTATGAAAACATGATGCAATCCCTTTTACAGCTGCCAAGAAAGACTCTGGGGACTTTTTGTCAACATGAATGCAGTAATAGTTCTGAGGAACATATATGATTCTCAGAAGTCTCTCAAGCATATTAATTTTATGATAAGCCACTATTGAATATGCAATGGGAAATTCTGCTTCTTCTTGGCTAAGAGGTTCCATAATATATTTTCGCTTCTTAATAAAGGAGGCGCAATCAATTGTCATGTTGATATAGTCATTTGGAGTTATTTTTGGGGTTCTCCTAAAGGAGACTGTTAACAGCTCAAGCTTTACCTTTTGAATTTCCGCTGTGTCACCTTCCAGTATCTTGGAACAGTTTACTGCATTAGGATATTCACCAGTCAGTTCCAAATGCTCATCATCTTGATAGGTTGGTTTCTGATGAACTATAATATAAGACCAGATTCCAACTGTACAAAGTAACACCCAAAGAGGCTTAAACCGCAGGATAGCACAGTGACGAAGTTTCCTCCTTAGCATTTCAGACAACTTTTGGATCCTTTCAGATATTTAAGGGACTTTCTCTGTACACATGATTAAGTTCCAGCCGTGTGGAGTTCTGTTAGCATTTCTCATTGATAGATTCCTATAAATGAAAAGGAAGATAAAGTCAGGGAGAACCAGCTCTTTTCTCTATAATCTGCTGTAAATCTGCAGATCCACCTATCTTTATCTTGTTATTCAGCTGAATGAGGACCTAGAAATAGTAATAGCACTTAGACTTATATACTGTTCTATAGAGCTTTAGAGCAGTCTCTGAGCAATTTACAATGTCAGTGTATTGTCCCCAACAATCTGGGTCCTTGTTTTACCAATCTTGGAAGGATGGAAGCTGAGTCAATCTTGAGTCTGTTAGGATCGAACTCCAGGCTGTGGGCAAATCTAACCACTGTGCCACCAGGGCACTTTTAAATATGTGTTATGAAAGACATCTTTCATAACACACATTTGACAGACTAATGCTGGATCATTAACATTTAACCCACAGGTATGGTATGTACACTGACAGACACACATAAATTCAAACCTAGATATAAGCTTGTTATTCATAACTTTGCTTTACATTTCTGCATACTTGGTTTCCCCTTTAAGAGGGAAAAAAAGAGAAAGTGGTAAGCAAAAGAAACTGAAGATAGAATAGAAAAACATATCTAAAATCAAAATACAATTCAGCATACTTCTCCATACCTTTCTAAGCCTGCAAACCATCCTTGTTTCCATCGTATCTATACAATTTCATGCATTTCTTTTTTTCTTTAAACTCTTTTTGAGGACCATCAACTCCTTCCAATCACATCCATGAACCATCTCTTTTGTGAGATTCCCTAACTACCTGCAGATTTCAGGTGCAATTCAAGATACTGGTTGTCCCCTACAACCAGGATATTTGAAGAAGCATCTATCTTCTTGTTCACCCAATAAGATCAGAAGGTTCTGCCTATTAGAACAGCCATCTGAATAGAGCCAAGAAGTAGGTCTTCCAGACACTGTACCTGTCATTTGGAATAGAATCCTCTCCATCATATAAATAGAATAAATGAATAAACATTTCATTTTCTTGGCTTTCCCCTACCTTTTAAGCCATATATTGATTTTATCATCCAGGCTTCATTCATTCTCTCTATATCAACGAACCATCCTAGTGTATTTATTTCACTCATGTCTGTGCCGGTCTATAACAGTATAAAGATTTGATTGATAAATCACTCATATTAGTATTCAATACACAGTTCAGCATCCATTCATTATTGCTTTACCATATACTCCTCCTAAGTACATCATACCTACTACATGCAACTTTACTTTGACATTTCTTCTAGCATGCATGTCTTATTTCCATAGAAGAAAGTGGGCAGTGAGGCAGTTAATACACAGCCATTTCTACTTCTTTCCTTTCTCATTACAGACTGCATACATGTTTCTATTATCACATTTGCAAGTCTTATAGTTTATCTATCCATTTCCAATCTTCCCTCAAATTTTACTCTAACTATACTAGATTGGACTAACTTAAGAGGTCCACGGATATAACATAATTGGGGTTGAATTACTTTGTGCATTTAAAGCAATATTAGAATTAAAATAAGTTTCTTTAAAAAAATTGAAAAAAAACAACAACATTGGTTATGTGGGATGGGAATCCTGACACATCTGAAGGGCACCAAATTGAGCATGCCTGTATTAATTCATTACACTAACTCTTCTTTAAAAGTTGTTTTATTTAACCAATATTCAGTGAAAGACATCATGGCAAACATTTTATGCAAGAAATTTGGAGATATGTGAAAACTCTACCTAAATACATTTCTATTCTAATATATATATATATATTAGGTCAAAAATAGTCTGCAGTCTTTGGCAGCAAGAAAAAGACCCACCTTGAGCAAAAAGCCTAATATGATAATAACTCAAAAATAATGTAAAATAGCAATAACACTTAGACCAGTGGTTCTCAACCTTTTTAATGCCGCGACCCCCAACCGGTCGTAAGTCGAGGACTAAACCGGTCGTAAGTCGAGGACTTCCCAACCGGTCATAAGTTGAGGACTTTCCCTGCCCGGGAGCGCCGCGCATGCGTGGTTACGCCCCCTGCGCCGGCCGAGGCGTAGCTGGCAAGCGGCAGAGACTGAGCAGACCGACCACCAGCTGGCCCAGCTCAAGAGAGGTAAGGCACCTGCCGGAAAAGGGAAAAAAAATGGCCGACAGCCTTGCTTGGCGACCCCCGTGAAATGGTTGATCGACCCCAAATGGGGTCGCGACCCATAGGTTGAGAACCGCTGACTTAGACTTAAATACTGCTTCGTAGTGCTTTATAGCACTCTCTAAGCTGTTTACAGAGTCAGCATATTGCACCCAACAATCTGGGTCCTCCTTTTACCAACCTTGGAAGGATAGAAAGCTGAGTCAACCTTGAGCCAGTGAGAATTGAACTGCTGGCAGTCAGCAGAGTTAGCCTGCAATACTGCATTCTAACCACTGAGCCACCACGGCTCCTAAAAGTCTCAATTCTGTTTCCATCCAAACATTGTAAAATTATAAATTGGCCCCATATTACCTTAAAGTTCAGAAAAAGGCATTAAAATAGTATACGCGTAATCAGTATGTCCTGTCTTAAACAGAATAGCTACAGGGGAATATTGGATAGGATCAGAAAGGCATTGTGTTGAGAATAGGGATTCATTTTTTTCTCCCTGTATTATAATAAAACTATTGCTAAACCAAAGTAGCAATTCCTTCCTGGAATCAGTTACACAAGATGTTTTTGTGGGAATAGGAGATTCTGTGTCTGTGGAATTGTGAAACTACATTTTAACACTCCACTCGGCTTTTAACTTATTCAGAGCACTTTTTTCTCCTATAACTTAGATAAACATGGTGGATTCTTACGCCTGGGTGCAGGAGATTTTTTTTTTTCAGCATGCAGACTTTCACAAAGGCTCCCTTTTACACTAGGTTTGCAAATTATATTTTTATGTGTCAAGTAAAAAGCTTACACAGTATAAGCCACAGTAGCATCCTTCACACATAATGGCTAAGCAACCCAAACCAACTCTCATAACACTATTGGTCATGTACAAAGATATCAAGATGGAAATACCAAGACTGAAGAGAAAGTTATTTGTAAAACCTACCATCTTCTATTATAGGAAAATAATGACCAATCCACTTTCCGGTACTGATGAAAAAACTAAGGGAAGAAGAAAGAAATCCAGCAGATCTTAAAACTGGTAACTGCCCTCTCTGAAAATTCCTGCAGAATTGGCATAAAGCTATGAAAAAAAATATATGAAATAAAGTTAGGCACTCAGTTTCATGCCTTTAAATATTAGAATACTAGAAAATATTAGAAAACTATGTTACTGCCAGTCAGCTTTATTGAATATATTTATGTAAAATACAGAGGAAATTATTTGATAAACTACCGGTCCTAACAATACCTACTTGCATTTTTAATGAAGTCCCACAGCACTATTCCAATAAACGGGTTGGACAAAAGCAGATTAGCTAAAAATATTACATCATTTTCCCTTAACTTGGGTGTGTTGTTGCCCATGAATTCTGGGGAACATATCGCTTCCGGATGAACACCAAGTTGGGAGAAGCTGCAGATGATATGCAGCTAGCTTAACAGCTGTGTCTCATGAAGAGAGAGATATGAAATATAAGAATGGCATTCCTCAGATGTGAAACACAGTTTTTAAATTAATTACTTTGCAAGGACAATAGACTGACAGCATCCGGTTACATAAAGCAGGACTACTAATGCCAAAATTAATCATAATCACAGGGATATCCTGTGATGCTATACTGAACTTGAAGATATCAAACAAAATTCAGGAATGGAAACCCACAGAGTGCGATCTTTTGGAAGGTGGTTTTAAACAGAATAGTGCTCAAAACATCTCTTACATATTAACAATCCCTAAATAGCATCATCCCCCTATTATAAACCAGTAGTGTTCTTCTATAAAGGCTCATAACCATAACCCTGGTTAAGAACTACCACAACCAGAGTGCTCATCAAGTGCTGAAATTCCACTCTTCGTATAATTTCTCAAGTGGTATCAATGCCTCCACAGTATTCAGTGGTAATGACTCTAGGACAGGGGTCTGCAACCTTAAACACTCAAAGAGCCACTTGGACCCGTTTCCCAGAGAAAAGAAAACACTGGGAGCCACAAAACTTGCGTGCGCACGCAAGGGGTGGGGACCTTGATTGAAGAGTTTAATTAAAAAGAAATAGAGGCTGCTGTGCATGAGTTCTCTCTCTCTCTCTCTCTCTCTCTCTTTTCTCTCTCTTTTCTCTCTCTTTCCTCTCCCTTTCTCTTTCCTCCCTCTTTCTCTCTTTTTCTCTCTCTCGCTCTTTCCCCCCCCTCTCTTTCCTCCCCCTCTTACTCTTTTTCTCTCTCCCTCTCTCTCTCTCTTTTTCTCTTTCTCTCCCTCCCTCTCTTTCTCTCTCCCTTTTTTCTCTCTTCCTCTCCCTCTTTCTCTCTTTCCCTCTCTCTTTCTCTTTCCCTCTCTCTTTCTCCCCCTCTCTCTCTTTTTCTCTCTCTCTCCCTCTCTCTTTCTCTCTCTCTCCCTTTTTCCTCTCCGGAGCCGCGGGTTGCCGACTTGTGCTGTAGGAAGAAAGCCTAAATATACAAGTAATCCTCAACTTACAATCATTCATTTAGTGACCGTTCAAAGTTACAATGGCTCTGGAAAAAGTGATTTATGACCATTTTTCATACTTATGACCATTGCAGTATCCCCATGGTCATGTGATCAAAATTCCGCCTCTTAGCATGTCTCATATTTATGACAGTCACGGTGCCCCAGATCATGTGATCACCTTTGGCAACCTTCTAATAAGCAAAGACAATGGGGAAGCCAGAATCACTTACCAACAGTGTTACTAAATTAACAACTGTAATAATTCACTTAACATCTGCGGCAAGAAAAGTCATAAAATGGGGCACTTAACAACTGTCTTGCTGAACAATAGAAATTTCAGGCTCAATTATGGTCATCAGTCAAGAACTACCTGTATACAGTGCTAAAGGTATTGGCTGTCACACCTGTGGAACTCTGAATTAACTTTGTCTTGTCTCATGTAAAAGCTAATGCAGCTTTTCTCCTGAAGAGGTTCATGGGGATGCAACATTTCAGCAAGGAAACTTCATTAATCAAACCACTTTGGCAGGTGGTAAGCATTATCCAAATTAATAATACCTGTATGAAATGTTTAATGAACTTTCCTAGGACTTGTAACAAACTAGAGCAATACCATCTGGAAATTCAGTAACTAACAAATGACCCAAGTAGAAGAACAATAGAGCTATTTTTGATTCTATTCATAATTCTGTCCATTCCAAGACATACAGTCTACCCAGATATTCAGTATATATAACTGTGGTCAGATATTCTCATTTACATATATATGAATTTCACTTTACCCTGTCCTATTGACGGAGGAGTCAACTTTTGTGTGCTAATTTTTGAGGTAGTACTTTTCTAATTCTTTTTTCCTCCAAGAATGGTTGAAGAGAAAAGAGTTACTGCCATAGGGCAGAGATCCCCAACCGGTTCCGTGGAGAGAGGTTTTTCCGTGGACTGGAGGGGGCGTGGTTTTGTGTGCTGCCTGTATCTCACGGATGGGGCTTTGCTTGTTTGTGTGGACCGGTTGCTGGCATGCCGTGGCACGGTATTGGTCCACGGACTGGGGATTGGAGACCCCTGCCATAGGGTATAAAACTAAAACAATAATCTATTAGAAGCTTTTCCTTTTTTAAAAAAAAAAATTCTACTTAGAATTTATCCTGAATTTGTAATAGTGGGATAGATGGAGTTCACCTGTACATAGGTAAGTCATTTTATTATTTTAGGGGGGGATCCTTTGACTCTGAAAATAGATAATTTTATTAGGTAGCACATTCCTTGTTCTCCAATGAAAAGAACCTCTGCAAGCTATCTTGCTACGGTTCCCCCGAAATACACTCAGATATGTCAGACAAAGAACTTACCCTGGGAAAAGTGCTCTAGAGAATTCCTGCAAGCAAGCCTGTGTGTACCTGAGACAAGACACTGCACAGATTGGATGGCTTTGTGAACACTGCTATGCATTCATTCCAGGATCAATCTGGAGGACAGATCTTCTCATAAAAAATGGAAAACAATAGAGGGAACTTCTTCAAAAGGTAGCGTTTCAAAGGCATGCTTGTTCATCCTAAAAGCCTTGGGGTGGGGGACCACAATCACAATCATAAATTGTGTACCTAAGTCACAGATCCCCCCTTTGAGACCTTTTTTTCCATGATGGCAGCTTTCAAAGCTCTCTTCCCTCTGGGAGCAATCCATTCTTGAGCAGGATTATTCTGTGCCCTTCATTCTCACCTGTGGAGTTTATCTGACACCCTCACAAAAATCCCATTGAAGCACATGGCAGATGCTCAGCTGGAATGAGATAACAATCAACACTTCCACTGACACCACCTTATTAAGGAAACTTAGCTCACTTTGGCCATCCATCCTGCAATGGCAGGATAATTACTTCTTATAAGCTGAAAAAGAGAAGATAATTTTAGCAGAAACAAGTCTGCCAAAATCTACAGGAAAGAGAGACAGAACACCAAAACAAGAAACAAAGAAGGCAATTGTGCACAACACTATCTATTGTTCACAGCAAGCCTGAAACCTGTTACCTATAGCCTTATTTAGGGGACCTGTTTGGAATAGCACAGAGTCCAAATGGGTAACTCATACACCTTCTTCTAAAATACACACACACCTACCCCTCCTCTTTCCGTTACACAACTATTCTTTTCACAACTACTTAGAAAAAGAGACATAGTGCCAGGAAAACACTGAACTCCTTACCTGCAGCTACATCTTTAGGAGTTCACAGACAAGCATTTAGACAAGAATGGCTTAGGGTTTAGTAGCTTGGAAAGATGCCAGTTTCTGAGATCTGGAAGAAATTCAGCAAAAAATGGATCCTTCTTAGATTTCTCAAACTATTTTTGAATGTATGTCATGCTCCAGGTGCGCTGTATCTTTCAAGAGCATGTCTATGGGAGACAAAGTAATTGTGCAATGATAGTGATTCTTATAATTCTTATAATTCACAGGTTTATCAAGATCCCCCTAAATGGTCAGCATCTGATCCCCCTAGTGCAACTCTCTCAACACTAGCATCACTTCTTAATGTAAAGGGATCCATGCTTTTGACACACATACCTTTCCATATGACTCAAGTTAATAAAAATAAGTGGGAATATTTTAAAGAGATAATCATTGCGAGCATCTTTTAGCAGAGATACAATTAGTTTGGTTTAAAAAAGGAATGACATTGTATGTATCCTTGACTTCTTGTTCATTCACTATGTTGTGTCCGACTCTTTGCAACCCCATGGACCTTAGCACGCCAGTCCCCCCCCCCCATCCTATACTGTCTCTCAGAGTTAATACTTCCAGCATCCTTGACTGGTAAGTTGGAATAAAAAGCTCCTTCGAAATGTTTGAAAGTTGTCCAGTATCATAATGGTGTCCCAACACAGCAAATTATCTCAACCAAATCTGAAAAGACCCCAAAGTATTATGGGGAGGGGGTTAATTACTTTTTATAAAGTGACAAGTAGATAGATTTATCTGTTAACTTTGAAGTCTAGTCTACATGTAACATACCCTTGAGTTACATGGTCAGCGGTGAAAATTAGGCACAAAAACCAAAGTGCATTACATTATTTTAATAATGTCTGAAAAAATATGCTCAAGTTTTCAAGTTACATATTCCCATAACACCAAACAGAGAAGCAGTTACTTCTGAAGAAGTTACAGAGGAAACCTATTTTAAATAGAGAGCTTAGTCACCATTCTTCAGAAACTCAATTCGTACATATATATACATCCTGCTTTAATCAGTATAATAGCATTTGAACCCAAATCACTAGATACAGAACTGCAACCTGTGTAGTAGCTACTTGTAGTGAGAGACTTAGTTACATGTGTAACAGTATTGTACCTGTTTCATAAACAGATAAAGTGTCTGTTGAAAGCCAGAACATTTCCATTATAACCCAAATAGAATCACTGAGCAGAAGCAACTCAACAACTTAAACCAAATTCATTGAGAAATATGATCTACCAGATGGAGTTAAAATATTTGGTCACTTACTGATTCTAAAATTTAGCAACTAACCCAACTTTTAAGGACTTAGGCATCACTGAAAGAGAGCAGTAATCATCCTTCTACCCATTCTGTTTTAATGAGTAGATATATTCCATTGAATATTCATTGGGCTTACGTGCAAGTACCACTTAATAGAAATAATTCGTTCATGTGCCTTAGGAATAGGCAATGTGATTTTCAAAGGCAGGGACTAAACATTTGCAAATCCTTAGATGGCTGCTGTGGAATCCACGGTGTGTGTGTGTACTTCTATGTGAATGACTTCAAAAATCTGATGAGGCTTCAGATGACAATGCTTAAAATAAAAGATGTGGGGGAGATCTGCATACCACATGAAATTGCTTGTCCTCTGAAAAAAAATTAGTTGGCAAAAATTAACCTCTTGGGCTCATAAATTGCTTGCCCTCTCAAAAACATTAACTGGCAAAACATTAACCTCTTGGGCTCAAAAAGAGCATAATGTTTAGGCAGTGCTGGTAACAACATTACAGTTAGGAGCTGAAGAAACGCTGTTATAATATATGATGTATAAAAAACAAACTTAATAAGAGTTATTCAAAGAACAGGTCTCTGAACTTTGCTGAAGTTCTTTCCTTAATCTTCACTGCTAACTTCTAAATTGTCAGCCTGTATACAGTATATGGAAGACAGAATAAAATCCTAGATAGATGATCTTACCCCAAATATCATCTCATTTGCATTACAGAACACAGAATAACAGAGTTGGAAGGGATCTTGGAGGTCATCTAGTCCAATCCACTGCTCAAGCATGACAGTCCATACCATTTCAGACTAATGGCTGCCCAATCTTTTCTTGAAAGCCTCCAGTGATGCAAGACCCACAACTTCTGAAGGCAAGCCATTTTACTGGTTGATTCTTCTCACTGTTAGAAAATTTCTCCTTAGTTTTTGGTTGCTTCTCTCCTTGATTAGTTTCCAGCCATTCTTGTCTTGCCTTCTAGTGCTTTGGAAAATTGGCTGACCCCCCTCTTCTTTCTGGCAGCCCCTCAATTATTGGAATATTGCTATCAAATATATATATCACATTCATACATATACATATACATATATACTATGTTTCCCCGAAAATAAGACTGGGTCTTATATTAATTTTTGCTTCAAAAGTTGCATTAGGGTTTATTTTCCAGTTAGGACTTATATTTGAGGAAATACTGTACTAAATGCGTCCGTTTGGCTGACAATCTTAACTAGGGCCTATTTTGGGGGTGGGGCTTATATTACGAGCATCCTAAAAAATCATGCTAGGGCTTATTTTCCGCTTGGGGAAACACGATATATATGTGTTATGATCAATGCCATCTTTTAAAAGTTTTTTTCCTTTACTCTAGCATTCTTTAAAATAATCCTAGATGGAATTTGAAACTATCATCGCATCTGGTAGCTAATTTAAATGGCTCCATCCATATTTGGCCTTAAAGGTTATTAAACACAGCGCCTACAGCTTCAAAATCAGCTACACACACACACACACACACACACACACACACCCCTATCATATATATCATATATTATCTCATTTGCATCAAGAAAGGAAACATATTATGCCATAGTCTTTGCTTTATAAGAAGTATGAAGCATTATAAATTAGTAGGCATATGATTAGTTCTAGGGACATCAAAGGGAGATAAAAATACAAAAATAATAGAAATAGAGAAGACAGACAACTAGCCAGAGTAATATACCGGGTAGTGGCCAGTCTGTCAGAAAAGAAATCCAAGGTAAGAAAACCAATTATTTGTAACAAAAGAGACTCTTAATACTTCAGCCACCTGTAATCTTTTATTACTAATTTTAAAAAGGATCCATTTGAACAGAAGAGGTTCAAAAAGAGGCACTGGTATACAGCGCCACTAATTGTGCCAGTGTTTGAACATGAAAGATGATATATACTGTTTAACCAAGAGTAAAACTTTCCTTTTTACCTTATATACAGAGTTGTATCAAAAGGAGGAGTGCTGACAATTTTGTTTTATTTTTGTAATCAAATAGGAGCTTGGACTCATTAAGGACTAATAGAAACAGAACATGTTACTTTAGAACATTTCTTGATTGCTGGACTTGGAAAACTATTTTAGTAGAAACTCAACCAGTTACTACTCTGCTCTACATCTTTGCTGCTCTTATTTATTGGACAAGTAAGATTCTGGACAAAATGTAGCACTTGTGATTATCATTTACCAATCTAGCATTTGTGGACATAATGTCAAATTAAAGAAGGTGACTTCAGGCGATTCCTAAATCCCCCAGCCTTCTGGGAACCAGGGACCACTTCCGTGGAAAGAGGTTTTTCCGCAGACCGGAGAGTGCGTGTTTTTGTGTGCTGCCTGCATCTCACGGATGGGGCTTTGCTTGTTTGTGCGGATCGGTTGCTGGGATGCTGTGGACCAGTACTGGTCCACGGACTGGGGATTGGGGACAGTGGTGGAATTCAGCCGATTTACACCACTTCGACAGAACCAATAGCTAATTTTTTGTTGCCCATGCCCAGAACAGACTTCTGGAAGCGGCATCCACACAGAGAACCGGTTGTTCACATATTTGAATCCCACCACTGGTTGGGGACCCCTGTCCTAAATCATCTACTCTGCCTATTCAGTAGCTGCTTTAACTTAAGTATTCTTGCAGGCTGAACAAAGTTGCCTTAAGCTAGAAGTACCCCTCTGGATTTTAAAAGCAAATTAAGTGTACACAGTTGACATATTTATTTATTAAATTTATATGCTGGCCATCTCACTATTAAGTGACTCTGAACCTGAGTTGCATTCTGAGCATATCCCCATAAAATTCAATTATTATCAAATTTATTTGCCACCTATCTGGCGGTTCAAGGCGATTCTGAGTGGCAAACAAATAACAGCCATCTCACAGTGAGTGCATAGAGAAAGGTTTACAAGCTAGTAAAATAACACAAATGGAAACTAAAGACATAACTTGATTTTTACACCCAGATTTTAATCCTAAAATTACATTAAGCAAGCTTTTAAAGGTTACACCAAGAGACATGCTGTAGATGCTGTAGCTATGCAGAAGTCCTTCAACATTGTCCTGCCTGCTAAATACAGAGCACAAAGTGCCAGTGATGGAACACTAGTGTGAAGTGACATAATAGCAGGGAATCTGCTTGGGGAAATAAAATCGCATGGAACTCACAGTCCTTCCGCACAGATTCTACTCCTGATAATTCTTAGGGGTTTTTCCCCAATTTAATTTAAGGTGACATTTTGATGTTGCTGTTCTCAAACAAGTGGGAATTTAAAAAAAGGTGCCATAATAATCCCTTTCTAAAGAGTCAGGCTTTAATTTTATACTTCTGTATGCTACAACACAGGTCAAATCTATAAAGCCCTTTTTGGCTCATTGTTCTGATGGTGTTCAGCAGCCTGCTTCCATTTCAATTTTAATGCCTCTCTCTTTGAAATCCAGCAATGCTTCCTTAGAGTCAGATCCAGAAGAAGGGCTTTTCCTGAGCCTCTTACTCGTAATTAAATGAGTGTCCCTCTCTCCCCACATTCCATCTTTAAAACTTTCAGATTATCCCCACTTTGTTTCTATTCCTCATCATATTTATACCATTCCTCAGGTTATGTTTAACAAATTCACCAAAGAATTTTTTTATATATATATCTGGAGAAGAACTAGATCAGGGGTTTGCAACCTTGGCTCTTTTATGACTCGTGGACTTCAACTCTCATAATTCCTGAGCCAGCATAGCTGGCTCAGGATTTCTGGGAGTTGAAGTCCACGAGTCATAAAAGAGCCAAGGTTGCCTACCCCTGAACTAGATGTAGTAGATCACTACATGTACTTTGGCCAACAGATCTCAATGGAAGGTGATACAATAAAGGAAATTGAACGGTGTGTTAAACGTGGTTGGCAGTCATTTAGCAAGCTAAACATAACTTCCCGCTCTGCCTGAAAAGTTTTCGATCAGTGGGTGCTACCTGCTCTAACATATGCCGATGAAATATGGACACTAACCTCACGATCAATACAAAAGCTACGAGTGGCGCAAAGAGCCATGGAAAGATACATACTCGGCATCACAAGACAAGACAGAAAGACCCGCACATGGATTAGAGAACAAACGAAAGTATACAATAGCATCAAGAGAGTAAAAGAACTGAAAAGAAATGGGCTGGTCACATAGCAAGAAGAACTGATGGCAGGTGGACCAAGGCAGTGATAGAATGGACCCCACTTGATTAAAAAATATCCACGAAAGACAGTCAAAACAAGACGGATCGACCACATCAGCAAGCATTGCAGGCCCAATTGGCAAAAGAAATCTCAGGACCGTATTGGTTGGAAACATGTGGAAGAGGCCTTCCTGCAGTGGATAGACAATGGCTAAAGTGATGATGATGATGATGATGACTACGACTCAACACCAGCATTCCTTTCCACTCAAGGCAGGAAGACTCACACTCACTGAGGTCACCGCTGGATCCCTGCTGCTGCCTCAAGCACAAAACCCAGCACTGCAACTTGTTTTCTCCCTCTGCTGGTGCTCTCAGCACCACGGCTTTGCCAGTCAGATGTGAGCGTTCCCACAACATGTACATGCCTGCTGCCATTCCATTAAGTCTCTTTGGAACAAGACCTTACCAGACACCCTACTACGGTCTTGACCCAAAGCAAGATTGCCCTGGCCTGTTCCCCTAATTATCTGGAACCAATTATGCCATGTCTAGTTAGCGCCAACTTGACAGACCAACACTTTTACTGTTCTTATTGCTTATCATCTGGTTACCAACTTCGACAAGTTTCAAAGTTCAACATATCACTTTAAACTAGGAGGCTCATTGTAGATCAGTGTTGCAGTCGTGTGACGGGCTGGGGTGGGGGTGGGGGGGAAGAGAAAGATGAGCTTCTTGAGTGGTGGCTGCCCCCATTGCCTTACAAAGGATATAGTGGTCTAAAAATGACACTCTGAAACCTGCCAGAGTTGATAATCAGATTACTCACAACAGGAAGTTTGCACCACTGCTTTATGAACTCAACTCCCACATCTATAGAAACTCCAGATGAGCGTCCCACCGTTAATACTTTGCATTTTGTTTCTGGCCTTGCCGCAATTGGCTCCTTCACATAACAATTATCCTGGATAATCCAAAGCACTCTTTTGTGCATCTAAAAAGTCCCCTTGCATCCCTGGATTGCATTTGTCAGCCTTTAAGGTGCCAGGGAACTTCTTTTGGATTTAAACAGAAGAGCAGCCACCCTCTTCAACCCGACTCGGTTGAAACCTCGCTTCCTCCCAGTTCGAAAAACTCCATTCTGCGTCCCTGCCGCATGGTTCTGCCGAAGGTTACGTTAAGACTGTGGTTTTTCCACGCGGCTCTACTTCTCCATATTCGAGGTGGAAACGCCCAGCCGCCGTCACTTTCCGAGCCAAGGCCTCGCTCTTTGGAAAGAGCCACCTGTCTCCAAGGTTGATAAATGGCGCTCCTCCTCCCTCCAAGCCCAAGGACACGGAGAGGGAAAGCGAGATGGAGACAAACTTCACAGCAACTTCGGAGTTGCTGCGCGCCGCCAATTTTTTTTTTTAATTTTATTCTTTTCGAGGAAAATTCGGGCAGGAAAATGGACTTGGGAGGGAAGCTTGTATTAAGCAGACGTAAAACGTATTCGCTGTACAGTTTCTCCTCTTGTTCATAAAACATTTCCAAAAGTGGTCATTAATACATCCCGTCGGTATTTCCCATCACCACACACACACGCGCGCGCGTAAATCGGTTGTAGATACTAGACATAAAGAGAAAGTAAACTGGGGAGAATTTCCTCCGAGTTACAGAGAGTCTCCTAAATCGGCAACTTTTTAGTATCAGAAGAAAAAAAAACAAACGCAAGACTCGTGGGCTCCTTTGATCGAAGTTAACTCATTGCACTTCGCCCCGGGCAAAGTTCCTCCACGCTCCCTTGGCGCGCTTTCAGGATTACCACCTAAAAGCCCGGCGGCTGGGAGGGATCGGGAGCCCGCTTCCTAAAGGAGTCCTCCAGAGGAAAGAGAAAGCCCGCGCCTGCCCCAGAAAAACCTGGGACGGAACGAGGGGAAAACAGACGCGCATCCCACTGGGAAGAGGAAAAAGAAAGCGCCCGCCCTACCTGCCAATGGATCGCGGAGAAGCGCCGACCGTCGAGCTGCACGAGAGGAAACTCCAAAAGAGGCGGGGACCTCATCGGGCGTCCCGCCCCCTGCGCAACCCCGCTCTCCTAGCCCCTCCCCCGCGCTCACTTCTCTTCGTCTACCAGCTCGGGACAGCCGCTATTCCAACTTCGTGGAAGAGCCGGGAGTTTCCTGCTCTGTTCCCGGTTTTCTTTCACTGGGGTAGAGGTCACCTGAAAAGGGGGGGGGAGGGGGCGCGCGGCGCTGCTCCACTTCTTTTTAACTGCAAGCCACTCACCTCCCCCCCCCTTCGCCTCCCGCGCAGGTTTTCTGCTCATCTGAGTCACGCCACCTTATCTATTTGGAATTTGTGGGGAATGAAGGTTGAGGTTTTACAGGAATACATGAGGGAGGGGACGGGGCAAAGCAGATCACACTGTGATCTTTCCATTCCCCACCATCCAGTCAGAGCTGAAGAAGCTTCTTGGATGAGAAGCGAAGCATCTTCAAAGAAAAACAGGAAATTCCAGTTGCCTTGTGAAAAAAGCATCTTTGGGAGAGCAGACTAACCTACATTTGGTTTCCAGGCTGATGTTCTTTCTTTTTCCATATTCAGCTTATGTTCATCATTCCTGTATGACCAAGTGCAATCCAGTGTTTTGTTTCTGTGCTGCATTCACCTCTTTGAGCTACCTGCGATCCTAGGAAAGTGAATTTTTCCACACATTCTGCCTCTTCACCGTCAATTGTTATTTGGATGTTTCCCTTCCTTGCAGCGATCATGAGCTTGGTCTTTTTGATCTTCAGAAAGAGACCGAAATTCTTATTTCCTTCTTCGATTTCCTTGCTCAGATGTTCCAGGCCTTCTTTGATTTCTGAGAGAAGAGTTGTATCATCAGCATATATCGAAGATTGTAGATGTTTTAATCAACCATCCTATTCTCCAAGGAGATAGAGGAATGTCTTTCACCTGTTTGCATTTACTCTGGATATGGTCTGGGGCAGATGAAGCCCTTTGTCTATAGAGATTGTATCTGAGTCAAATGAGTTGAATGGAGGAAGGGAAGCAAAGATCAGAGTCAACCTTCTGTAGACCTGAGAAATTTTACTAGTAATGACCAAGGCTATCAAGCTGAGTTTATGAACATTGCTTGTTCAGGACAACTGCCCAAATAATGAAACATTACATGATCTTATATATGTAGATCTACTGGTCTTTGGGAAGAAGGATTTGGTGGCATCTATTTCAAAAAGCCACTAGACATGGCTGTAGGGCAAAACGAAACAAAACCCTGCTAGATTGTTTAAACTGAGAAAAAGATGTATCACTGATTAGATCCCAGATGACTTCATTCAGTTTTTCTCTGGTCACTCGATTTTGCTGGATGAACTTCCTGTTGGCATTATTGCTGGAAGAAATGGACTTAATGCAGAGCTGGGGGAAGAGCTCCACGTCAACGTGGCCAGCTTTTTTCTAAGATTATTCACCTACTGACTTCTAAATCAAGTCATAAAGAATGCCAGATCATTAGTAAGTGATGTGAATCAGTCATTCCTCAGTGCTTTTGTTATGCTTTCAGGAAATGTCAAAAATAACCAGCTTAATTTCACAGTATAGCTGTATTTGGGGAGATAATGAACATGCAAGAATGTCTAATTACTGCATTGCTTTTCACTTCAATAAAAGTAGACTGGGTCAAATTACCTGGTTTGGGCCTAGGGTCTTTTGTAAGTGTCTTGAATGTATTTCATTAAAGTAATTAACTTATCTATATATTTATGAACAAGTAGTCAACTTATGACTGTAATGGAGCCTGCCCATTATGGCTGTAAGTCGTGACAGTTGTAAAACTGGTTATTGACATGACCAACCTGATTTTATGATTTTTGCACTGGTCATTAAACAAATGACATGGTCCTCAAACAAGCCAATGTTGTTGTTTTTTTGTTATAGGCATGGTTTTTCCAAAAAGTGGAAGTAAATTCTGATTTTCGGCAGACTGTCATAAAATGTGATGCTGTGACCATGGGATGCTGCAAATAGCTGTAAATACAGCCAATTGCTGAGTACCTGAAGTTTGGTCATGTGACTGTGGGGGGTATCGGACTTTGGACGCTGGAGTGAGGCCGGTGCAGACGTTGGAGCCTACGAATATTGGGAGCTCGGTAGCTGTTGCACTGGATGCCACCCAGTGCCATGAGAGGAGTTTGGGGGAAGAAAAGGAGAGCGTGCGGCTGGGGATGCGGTGCTGTTGCTGTTTGGAGAGTTGCGCTGACTCCACTGCTATGGGGGTCGCTATGACCGTAGACCCTTGCAGCCACACACCGGGAGCGCAACCTCGCACGGGAGCGTGGGAGGTGAGGTATAAGAACGAGGACGGGTTAACATGGCGATCCGGACCCCCACCGCACCCGACCCACCCGCCGTGCCCAAAAGGGGTTTCCCCGCTGGGAGGTGTATGGAAGAAAGGTAGCCCAGGACTCACTCGACTGGAGGTGGCTGTGTGTGCCTGTGAGTTGTCGCAGGATGAGATGGAGGATAGGAGGGTGACTCGAGTTGCGAGCCAGGTGTGCCCGAGAGTTGTCACAGGATGAGATGCAGGATAGGAGGGCGACTCTGGAGTCGCGAGCCAGGTGGAGCCGGACAGGAGAAAACAACAAGGGAGATCGTCCGGATGAGGAGTGGAAGCTCCCACCCCCGCACGCACTTAGCATCGGCGAAATGGAGGGTGGGGACGTGACTGCTGAGTTACAGCCCGAGCCAGATTGGATGGGGGT